>NW_027307763.1:2002500-2242082 GCF_047496885.1 Scyliorhinus torazame | reverse complement strand
CTGACCCATCCCCCACTCACACTGACCCATCCCCACTCACACTGACCCACCCCACTCACCACTGACCCATCCCCACTCACACTGACCCATCCCCACACACACTGACCCATCCCCACTCACACTGACCCATCCCCACTCACACTGACCCATCCCCACTCACACTGACCCATCCCCACTCACACTGACCCATCCCCACTCACACTGACCCATCCCACACACACTGACCCATCCCCACTCACACTGACCCATCCCCACTCACACTGACCCATCCCCACACACACTGACCCATCCCCACTCACACTGACCCATCCCCACTCACACTGACCCATCCCCACACACACTGACCCATCCCCACTCACACTGACCCATCCCCACTCACACTGACCCATCCCACACACACTGACCCATCCCCACACACACTGACCCATCCCCACACACACTGACCCATCCCCACTCACACTGACCCATCCCCACACACACTGACCCATCCCCACTCACACTGACCCATCCCACACACACTGACCCATCCCCACACACACTGACCCATCCCCACACACACTGACCCATCCCCACACACACTGACCCATCCCCACACACACTGACCCATCCCACTCACACTGACCCATCCCCACACACACTGACCCATCCCCACTCACACTGACCCATCCCCACTCACACTGACCATCCCACTCACACTGACCCATCCCCACTCACACTGACCCATCCCCACACACACTGACCCATCCCCACTCACACTGACCCATCCCCACTCACACTGACCCATCCCACACACACTGACCCATCCCCACTCACACACTGACCCATCCCCACTCACACTGACCCATCCCCACTCACACTGACCCATCCCCACTCACACTGACCCATCCCCACACACACTGACCATCCCCACTCACACTGACCCATCCCCACTCACACTGACCCATCCCCACTCACACTGACCCATCCCCACTCACACTGACCCATCCCCACTCACACTGACCCATCCCCACTCACACTGACCCATCCCCACTCACACTGACCCATCCCCACACACACTGACCCATCCCCACACACACTGACCCATCCCCACTCACACTGACCCATCCCCACACACACTGACCCATCCCCACTCACACTGACCCATCCCACTCACACTGACCCATCCCACTCACACTGACCCATCCCCACTCACACTGACCCATCCCCACTCACACTGACCCATCCCACACACACTGACCCATCCCCACTCACACTGACCCATCCCCACACACACTGACCCATCCCCACTCACACTGACCCATCCCCACTCACACTGACCCATCCCCACTCACACTGACCCATCCCCACACACACTGACCCATCCCCACTCACACTGACCCATCCCCACTCACACTGACCCATCCCCACTCACACTGACCCATCCCCACTCACACTGACCCATCCCACTCACACTGACCCATCCCCACTCACACTGACCCATCCCCACACACACTGACCCATCCCCACACACACTGACCCATCCCCACTCACACTGACCCATCCCCACTCACACTGACCCATCCCCACTCACACTGACCCATCCCCACTCACACTGACCCCCCACTCACACTGACCCATCCCCACTCACACTGACCCATCCCCACTCACACTGACCCATCCCCACACACACTGACCCATCCCCACACACACTGACCCATCCCCACACACACTGACCCCCCACACACACTGACCCATCCCACTCACACTGACCCATCCCACTCACACTGACCCATCCCCACTCACACTGACCCATCCCCACACACACTGACCCATCCCCACTCACACTGACCCATCCCCACACACACTGACCCATCCCCACTCACACTGACCCATCCCCACTCACACTGACCCATCCCCACTCACACTGACCCCCCCACACACACTGACCCATCCCCACTCACACTGACCCATCCCCACACACACTGACCCATCCCCACACACACTGACCCATCCCACTCACACTGACCCATCCCCACTCACACTGACCCATCCCCACTCACACTGACCCATCCCCACTCACACTGACCCATCCCCACTCACACTGACCCATCCCCACACACACTGACCCATCCCCACACACACTGACCCATCCCCACACACACTGACCCATCCCCACTCACACTGACCCATCCCCACACACACTGACCCATCCCCACACACACTGACCCATCCCCACACACACTGACCCATCCCCACACACACTGACCCATCCCCACACACACTGACCCATCCCCACTCACACTGACCCATCCCCACTCACACTGACCCATCCCCACTCACACTGACCCATCCCCACACACACTGACCCATCCCCACACACACTGACCCATCCCCACTCACACTGACCCATCCCCACTCACACTGACCCATCCCCACTCACACTGACCCATCCCCACACACACTGACCCATCCCCACTCACACTGACCCATCCCCACTCACACTGACCCATCCCCACTCACACTGACCCATCCCCACTCACACTGACCCATCCCCACTCACACTGACCCATCCCCACTCACACTGACCCATCCCCACTCACACTGACCCATCCCCACTCACACTGACCCATCCCCACACACACTGACCCATCCCCACTCACACTGACCCATCCCCACTCACACTGACCCATCCCCACTCACACTGACCCATCCCCACACACACTGACCCATCCCCACACACACTGACCCATCCCCACACACACTGACCCATCCCCACTCACACTGACCCATCCCCACTCACACTGACCCATCCCACTCACACTGACCCATCCCCACTCACACTGACCCATCCCCACTCACACTGACCCATCCCACTCACACTGACCCATCCCCACTCACACTGACCCATCCCCACTCACACTGACCCATCCCCACTCACACTGACCCATCCCCACTCACACTGACCCCCCACTCACACTGACCCATCCCACACACACTGACCCATCCCCACTCACACTGACCCATCCCCACACACACTGACCCCCCCCACACACACTGACCCATCCCCACACACACTGACCCATCCCCACTCACACTGACCCATCCCCACTCACACTGACCCATCCCCACTCACACTGACCCATCCCCACTCACACTGACCCATCCCCATCACACTGACCCATCCCCACTCACACTGACCCATCCCCACTCACACTGACCCATCCCCACACACACTGACCCATCCCCACACACACTGACCATCCCCACACACACTGACCCATCCCACTCACACTGACCCCCCACTCACACTGACCCATCCCCACTCACACTGACCCATCCCCACTCACACTGACCCATCCCCACTCACACTGACCCCCCACACACACTGACCCATCCCCACTCACACTGACCCATCCCCACACACACTGACCCATCCCCACTCACACTGACCCATCCCCACACACACTGACCCATCCCCACCACACTGACCCATCCCCACACACACTGACCCATCCCCACTCACACTGACCCATCCCCACTCACACTGACCCATCCCCACTCGACACTGACCCATCCCCACACACACTGACCCATCCCCACACACACTGACCCCCCACACACACTGACCCATCCCCACTCACACTGACCCCCCCACTCACACTGACCCATCCCCACACACACTGACCCATCCCCACACACACTGACCCATCCCCACACACACTGACCCATCCCCACTCACACTGACCATCCCCACTCACACTGACCCATCCCCACACACACTGACCCATCCCCACTCACACTGACCCATCCCCACTCACACTGACCCATCCCCACTCACACTGACCCATCCCCACTCACACTGACCCCCCACACACACTGACCCATCCCCACACACACTGACCCATCCCCACTCACACTGACCCATCCCCACTCACACTGACCCATCCCCACACACACTGACCCATCCCCACACACACTGACCCATCCCCACACACACTGACCCATCCCCACTCACACTGACCCATCCCCACACACACTGACCCATCCCCACACACACTGACCCATCCCCACTCACACTGACCCATCCCCACACACACTGACCCATCCCCACACACACTGACCCATCCCCACTCACACTGACCCATCCCCACACACACTGACCCATCCCACACACACTGACCCATCCCCACACACACTGACCCATCCCCACTCACACTGACCCATCCCCACTCACACTGACCCATCCCCACTCACACTGACCCATCCCCACACACACTGACCCATCCCCACTCACACTGACCCATCCCACTCACACTGACCCATCCCCACTCACACTGACCCATCCCCACTCACCACTGACCCATCCCCACTCACACTGACCCATCCCCACTCACACTGACCCATCCCCACTCACACTGACCCATCCCCACTCACACTGACCCATCCCCACTCACACTGACCCATCCCCACACACACTGACCCATCCCCACACACACTGACCCATCCCCACTCACACTGACCCATCCCCACACACACTGACCCATCCCCACACACACTGACCCATCCCCACACACACTGACCCATCCCCACTCACACTGACCCATCCCACTCACACTGACCCATCCCCACACACACTGACCCATCCCCACACACACTGACCCATCCCCACTCACACTGACCCATCCCCACTCACACTGACCCATCCCCACTCACACTGACCCATCCCCACTCACACTGACCCATCCCCACTCACACTGACCCATCCCCACACACACTGACCCATCCCCACTCACACTGACCCATCCCCACTCACACTGACCCATCCCACACACACTGACCCATCCCCACTCACACTGACCCATCCCCACTCACACTGACCCATCCCCACACACACTGACCCATCCCCACACACACTGACCCATCCCCACACACACTGACCCATCCCCACACACACTGACCCATCCCCACACACACTGACCCATCCCCCACTCACACTGACCCATCCCCACACACACTGACCCATCCCCACTCACACTGACCCATCCCCACTCACACTGACCCATCCCCACTCACACTGACCATCCCACTCACACTGACCCATCCCCACTCACACTGACCCATCCCACTCACACTGACCCATCCCCACTCACACTGACCCATCCCCACTCACACTGACCCATCCCCACTCACACTGACCCATCCCCACACACACTGACCCCCCACACACACTGACCCATCCCCACTCACACTGACCCATCCCCACTCACACTGACCCATCCCCACTCACACTGACCCATCCCCACACACACTGACCCATCCCACTCACACTGACCCCCCACTCACACTGACCATCCCCACACACACTGACCCATCCCCACACACACTGACCCATCCCCACTCACACACTGACCCCCCACACACACTGACCCATCCCCACTCACACTGACCCATCCCCACTCACACTGACCCATCCCCACTCACACTGACCCATCCCCACACACACTGACCCATCCCCACACACACTGACCCCCCCACACACACTGACCCATCCCCACACACACTGACCCATCCCCACACACACTGACCCATCCCCACACACACTGACCCATCCCACACACACTGACCCCCCACTCACACTGACCCATCCCCACTCACACTGACCCATCCCCACTCACACTGACCCATCCCCACTCACACTGACCCCCCACACACACTGACCCATCCCCACACACACTGACCCATCCCCACTCACACTGACCCATCCCCACTCACACTGACCCATCCCCACTCACACTGACCCATCCCCACTCACACTGACCCCCCACACACACTGACCCATCCCCACACACACTGACCCATCCCCACTCACACTGACCCCCACACACACTGACCCATCCCCACTCACACTGACCCATCCCCACACACACTGACCCATCCCACACACACTGACCCATCCCCCACACACACTGACCCATCCCCACACACACTGACCCATCCCCACTCACACTGACCCATCCCCACACACACTGACCCATCCCCACTCACACTGACCCATCCCCACTCACACTGACCCATCCCCACTCACACTGACCCATCCCCACTCACACTGACCCATCCCCACTCACACTGACCCCCCACACACACTGACCCATCCCCACTCACACTGACCCATCCCCACACACACTGACCCATCCCCACTCACACTGACCCATCCCCACACACACTGACCCATCCCCACACACACTGACCCATCCCCACTCACACTGACCCCCCCACACACACTGACCCATCCCCACACACACTGACCCATCCCCACTCACACTGACCCATCCCCACTCACACTGACCCATCCCCACTCACACTGACCATCCCCACTCACACTGACCCATCCCCACTCACACTGACCCATCCCCATACACACTGACCCATCCCCACACACACTGACCCATCCCCACTCACACTGACCATCCCCACTCACACTGACCCATCCCCACTCACACTGACCCATCCCCACACACACTGACCCATCCCCACTCACACTGACCCCCCACACACACTGACCCATCCCCACACACACTGACCCATCCCCACTCACACTGACCCATCCCCACTCACACTGACCCATCCCCACACACACTGACCATCCCCACACACACTGACCCATCCCCACTCACACTGACCCATCCCCACTCACACTGACCCATCCCCACACACACTGACCCATCCCCACTCACACTGACCCATCCCCACACACACTGACCCATCCCCACACACACTGACCCATCCCCACTCACACTGACCCATCCCCACACACACTGACCCATCCCCACTCACACTGACCCATCCCCACTCACACTGACCCATCCCCACTCACACTGACCCATCCCCACACACACTGACCCATCCCCACACACACTGACCCATCCCCACTCACACTGACCCATCCCCACTCACACTGACCCATCCCCACACACACTGACCCATCCCCACTCACACTGACCCATCCCCACTCACACTGACCCATCCCCACACACACTGACCCATCCCCACTCACACTGACCCATCCCCACTCACACTGACCCATCCCCACTCACACTGACCCATCCCCACTCACACTGACCATCCCCACTCACACTGACCCCCCACACACACACTGACCCATCCCCACACACACTGACCCATCCCCACTCACACTGACCCATCCCCACACACACTGACCCATCCCCACTCACACTGACCCCCCCCCACACACACTGACCCATCCCCACACACACTGACCCATCCCCACTCACACTGACCCATCCCCACACACACTGACCCATCCCCACACACACTGACCCATCCCCACACACACTGACCCCCCCACACACACTGACCCATCCCCACTCACACTGACCCATCCCCACACACACTGACCCATCCCCACTCACACTGACCCATCCCCACTCACACTGACCCATCCCCACTCACACTGACCCATCCCCACTCACACTGACCCATCCCCACTCACACTGACCCATCCCCACACACACTGACCCATCCCCACACACACTGACCCATCCCACACACACTGACCCATCCCCACACACACTGACCCATCCCCACACACACTGACCCCCCACACACACTGACCCATCCCCACTCACACTGACCCATCCCACACACACTGACCCATCCCCACTCACACTGACCCATCCCCACTCACACTGACCCATCCCCACACACACTGACCCATCCCCACTCACACTGACCCATCCCCACTCACACTGACCCATCCCCACTCACACTGACCCATCCCCACTCACACTGACCCATCCCCACACACACTGACCCATCCCCACTCACACTGACCCATCCCCACTCACACTGACCCATCCCCACTCACACTGACCCATCCCCACACACACTGACCCATCCCCACTCACACTGACCCATCCCCACACACACTGACCCATCCCCACTCACACTGACCCATCCCCACTCACACTGACCCATCCCACTCACACTGACCCATCCCCACTCACACTGACCCATCCCCACACACACTGACCCATCCCCACTCACACTGACCCATCCCCACTCACACTGACCCATCCCCACTCACACTGACCCATCCCCACTCACACTGACCCATCCCCACACACACTGACCCATCCCCACACACACTGACCCATCCCCACTCACACTGACCCATCCCCACACACACTGACCCATCCCCACTCACACTGACCCATCCCCACACACACTGACCCATCCCCACACACACTGACCCATCCCCACACACACTGACCCATCCCCACTCACACTGACCCATCCCCACTCACACTGACCCATCCCCACTCACACTGACCCATCCCCACTCACACTGACCCATCCCCACTCACACTGACCCATCCCACTCACACTGACCCCCCACACACACTGACCATCCCCACACACACTGACCC
This sequence comes from Scyliorhinus torazame, assembly GCF_047496885.1. Lineage (NCBI taxonomy): Eukaryota > Metazoa > Chordata > Chondrichthyes > Carcharhiniformes > Scyliorhinidae > Scyliorhinus > Scyliorhinus torazame. The sequence goes on along the minus strand of NW_027307763.1, from coordinate 2,233,656 downwards.
ATCCCCACTCACACTGACCCCACACATCAGTGCTCCCCACTACATAGCCAGCACTGTCAGTGCTCCCACCACACAGCCAGCACTGACAGTGCTCCCACCACACAGCCAGCACTGTCAGTGCTCCCCCCACACAGCCAGCACTGTCAGTGCTCCCCACACAGCCAGCACTGTCAGTGCTCCCCACACAGCCAGCACGGTCAGTGCTCCCACCACACAGCCAGCACTGTCAGTGTTCCCCCCACACAGCCAGCACTGTCAGTGTTCCCCCCACACAGCCAGCACTGTCAGTGCCTCCCCCACACTCAGCCCAGCACTGTCAGAGCTCCCACACACAGCCAGCACTGTCAGTGCTGCAACCACACAGCCAGCAAAGTCAGTGCTCCCACCACACAGGCAGCACTGTCAGTGATCCCACACTCAGCCAGCACTGTCAGAGCTCCCACACACAGCCAGCACTGTCAGTGCTCCCCCCACACAGCCAGCACTGTCAGTGCTCCCCCCACACAGCCAGGACTGTCAGTGCTCCCCACACAGCCAGCACTGTCAGTGCTCCCCCACACAGCCAGCACTGTCAGTGCTCCCCACACACAGCCAGCACTGTCAGTGCTCCCACCACACAGCCAGCACTGTCAGTGCTACCCCACACAGCCAGCACGGTCAGTGCTCCCACCACACAGCCAGCACTGTCAGTGCTCCCCACACATCCAGCACTGTCAGTGCTCCCACGACACCGCCAGCACTGTCAGTGCTCCCCCACACAGCCAGCACTGTCAGTGCTCCCCCCACACAGCCAGCACTGTCAGTGCTCCCACCACACAGCCAGCACTGTCAGTGCTCCCCCCACACAGCCAGCACTGTCAGTGCTCCCACCACACAGCCAGCACTGTCAGTGCTCCCCCACACAGCCAGCACTGTCAGTGCTCCCCCCACACAGCCAGCACTGTCAGTGCTCCCACCACACAGCCAGCACTGTTAGTGCTCCCCACAGCCAGCAATGTCAATGCTCCCCACAGCCAGCATTGTCAGTGCTCCCAAAACAAAGCCAGCAATGTCAGTGCTCCCACCACACAGCCAGCACTGTTAGTGCTCCCCCCACACAGCCAGCACTGTCAGTGCTCCACCACACAGCCAGCACCGTCAGTGCTCCCCACACAGCCAGACTGTCAGTGCTCCCCCACACAGCCAGCACTGTTAGTGCTCCCACCACACAGCCAGCACTGTCAGTGCTCCCACCACACAGCCAGCACTGTCAGTGCTCCCTCCACACAGCCAGCACTGTCAGTGCTCCCCCACACAGCCAGCACTGTCAGTGTTCCCCCCACACAGCCAGCACTGTCAGTGCTCCCCACACAGCCAGCACTGTCAGTGCTCCCCCACGCAGCCAGCACTGTCAGAGCTCCCCCACACAGGCAGCACTGTCAGTGCTCCCACCACACAGCGAGCACCGTCAGTGCTCCCACCACACAGCCAGCACTGTCAGTGCTCCCCCACACAGCCAGCACTGTCAGTGCTCCCCCCACACAGCCAGCACTGCCAGTGCTCCCCCCACACAGCCAGAACTGTCAGTGCTCCCCTCACACAGCCAGCACTGTCAGTGCTCCCCCCACACAGCCAGCACTGTCAGTGCTCCACCCACACAGCCAGCACTGTCAGTGCTCCCCCCACACAGCCAGCACTGTCAGTGCTCACCCCACACAGCCAGCACTGTCAGTGCTCCCAACACATAGCCAGCACTGTCAGTGCTCCCCCACACAGCCAGCACTGCCAGTGCTCCCACCACACAGCCAGCACTGTCAGTGCTCCCCCCACACAGCCAGCACTGTCAGTGCTCCCTCACACAGCCAACACTGTCAGTGCTCCCACACACAGCCAGCACTGTCAGTGCTCCCACCACACAGCCAGCACTGTCAGTGCTCCCACCACACAGCCAGCACTGTCAGTGCTCTCCCACACAGCCAGCACTGTCAGTGCTCCCACCCCAAAGCCAGCACTGTCAGTGCTCACCCCACACAGCCAGCACTGTGAGTGCTCCCCACACAGCCAGCACTGTCAGTGCTCCCCGCACACAGCCAGCACTGTCAGTGCTCCCCCCAACGGCCAGCACTGTCAGTGCGCCCCCCACACAGCCAGCACTGTCAGTACTCCCACCACACAGCCAACACTGTCAGTGCTCACCCCACACAGCCAGCACTGTCAGTGCTCCCAACACACAGACAGCACTGTCAGTGCTCCCCCCCACACAGCCAGCACTGTCAGTGCTCCCACCACACAGCCAACACTGTCAGTGCTCACCCCACACAGCCAGCACTGTCAGTGCTCCCAACACACAGCCAGCACTGTCAGTGCTCCCCCCACACAGCCAGCACTGTCAGTGCTCCCCCCACACAGCCAGCACTGTCAGTCCTCCCACCACACAGCCAGCACTGTCAGTGCTCCCCCACACAGCCAGCACTGTCAGTGCTCCCCCCACACAACCAGCACTGTCAGTGCTCCCCCGCACAGCCAGCACTGTCAGTGCTCCCCCACACAGCCAGCACTGTCAGTGCTCCCCCCACACAGCCAGCACTGTCAGTGCTCCCCAAACAGCCTGCACTGGCAGTGCTCCCCACACATCCAGCACTGTCAGTGCTCCCACCACACAGCCAGCACTGTCAGTGTTCCCCCCACACAGCCAGCAATGCCAGTGCTCCCACGACACCGCCAGCACAGTCAGTGCTCCCCCACACAGCCAGCACTGTCAGTGCTCCCCACACAGCCAGCACTGTCAGTGCTCCCCCCACACAGCCAGCACTGTCAGTGCTCCCCACAGCCAGCAATGTCAGTGCTCCCCCCACACAGCCAGCACTGTCAGTGCTCCACCACAGAGCCAGCCCTGTCAGTGCTTCCACCACACAGCCAGCACTGTCAGTGCTCCCACCACACAGCCAGCACTGTCAGTGCTCCCCCCACACAGCCAGCCCTGTCAGTGCTCCCCCACACAGCCAGCACTGCCCGTGCTCCCCACAGACAGCCAGCACTGTCAGTGCTACCCCACACAGCCAGCACGGTCAGTGCTCCCACCACACAGCCAGCACTGTCAGTGCTCCCCACACATCCAGCACTGTCAGTGCTCCCACGACACCGCCAGCACTGTCAGTGCTCCCCCACACAGCCAGCACTGTCAGTGCTCCCCCACACAGCCAGCACTGTCAGTGCTCCCACCACACAGCCAGCACTGTCAGTGCTCCCCCCACACAGCCAGCACTGTCAGTGCTCCCACCACACAGCCAGCACTGTCAGTGCTCCCCCACACAGCCAGCACTGTCAGTGCTCCCCCCACACAGCCAGCACTGTCAGTGCTCCCACCACACAGCCAGCACTGTTAGTGCTCCCACCACACAGCCAGCACTGTCAGTGCTCCCACCACACAGCCAGCACTGTCAGTGCTCCCACCACACAGCCAGCACTGTCAGTGCTTCCACCACACAGCCAGCACTGTCAGTGCTCCCACCACACAGCCAGCACTGTCAGTGCTCCCCACACACAGCCAGCACTGTCAGTGCTCCCACCACACAGCCAGCACTGTCAGTGCTACCCCAGACAGCCAGCACGGTCAGTGCTCCCACCACACAGCCAGCACTGTCAGTGCTCCCCACACATCCAGCACTGTCAGTGCTCCCACGACACCGCCAGCACTGTCAGTGCTCCCCCACACAGCCAGCACTGTCAGTGCTCCCCCACACAGCCAGCACTGTCAGTGCTCCCACCACACAGCCAGCACTGTCAGTGCTCCCCCCACACAGCCAGCACTGTCAGTGCTCCCACCACACAGCCAGCACTGTCAGTGCTCCCCCACACAGCCAGCACTGTCAGTGCTCCCCCCACACAGCCAGCACTGTCAGTGCTCCCACCACACAGCCAGCACTGTTAGTGCTCCCCACAGCCAGCAATGTCAGTGCTCCCCACAGCCAGCATTGTCAGTGCTCCCAAACCACAGCCAGCAATGTCAGTGCTCCCACCACACAGCCAGCACTGTTAGTGCTCCCCCCACACAGCCAGCACTGTCAGTGCTCCACCACACAGCCAGCACCGTCAGTGCTCCCCACACAGCCAGACTGTCAGTGCTCCCCCCACACAGCCAGCACTGTTAGTGCTCCCACCACACAGCCAGCACTGTCAGTGCTCCCACCACACAGCCAGCACTGTCAGTGCTCCCTCCACACAGCCAGCACTGTCAGTGCTCCCCCACACAGCCAGCACTGTCAGTGTTCCCCCCACACAGCCAGCACTGTCAGTGCTCCCCACACAGCCAGCACTGTCAGTGCTCCCCCACGCAGCCAGCACTGTCAGAGCTCCCCCACACAGGCAGCACTGTCAGTGCTCCCACCACACAGCGAGCACCGTCAGTGCTCCCACCACACAGCCAGCACTGTCAGTGCTCCCCCACACAGCCAGCACTGTCAGTGCTCCCCCCACACAGCCAGCACTGCCAGTGCTCCCCCCACACAGCCAGAACTGTCAGTGCTCCCCTCACACAGCCAGCACTGTCAGTGCTCCCCCCACACAGCCAGCACTGTCAGTGCTCCACCCACACAGCCAGCACTGTCAGTGCTCCCCCCACACAGCCAGCACTGTCAGTGCTCACCCCACACAGCCAGCACTGTCAGTGCTCCCAACACACAGCCAGCACTGTCAGTGCTCCCCCACACAGCCAGCACTGCCAGTGCTCCCACCACACAGCCAGCACTGTCAGTGCTCCCCCCACACAGCCAGCACTGTCAGTGCTCCCTCACACAGCCAACACTGTCAGTGCTCCCACACACAGCCAGCACTGTCAGTGCTCCCACCACACAGCCAGCACTGTCAGTGCTCCCACCACACAGCCAGCACTGTCAGTGCTCTCCCACACAGCCAGCACTGTCAGTGCTCCCACCCCACAGCCAGCACTGTCAGTGCTCACCCCACACAGCCAGCACTGTGAGTGCTCCCCACACAGCCAGCACTGTCAGTGCTCCCCGCACACAGCCAGCACTGTCAGTGCTCCCCCCAACGGCCAGCACTGTCAGTGCGCCCCCCACACAGCCAGCACTGTCAGTACTCCCACCACACAGCCAACACTGTCAGTGCTCACCCCACACAGCCAGCACTGTCAGTGCTCCCAACACACAGACAGCACTGTCAGTGCTCCCCCCCACACAGCCAGCACTGTCAGTGCTCCCACCACACAGCCAACACTGTCAGTGCTCACCCCACACAGCCAGCACTGTCAGTGCTCCCAACACACAGCCAGCACTGTCAGTGCTCCCCCCACACAGCCTGCACTGTCAGTGCTCCCCCCACACAGCCAGCACTGTCAGTCCTCCCACCACACAGCCAGCACTGTCAGTGCTCCCCCACACAGCCAGCACTGTCAGTGCTCCCCCCACACAACCAGCACTGTCAGTGCTCCCCCGCACAGCCAGCACTGTCAGTGCTCCCCCACACAGCCAGCACTGTCAGTGCTCCCCCCACACAGCCAGCACTGTCAGTGCTCCCCAAACAGCCTGCACTGGCAGTGCTCCCCACACATCCAGCACTGTCAGTGCTCCCACCACACAGCCAGCACTGTCAGTGTTCCCCCCACACAGCCAGCAATGCCAGTGCTCCCACGACACCGCCAGCACAGTCAGTGCTCCCCCACACAGCCAGCACTGTCAGTGCTCCCCACACAGCCAGCACTGTCAGTGCTCCCCCCACACAGCCAGCACTGTCAGTGCTCCCCAAAGCCAGCAATGTCAGTGCTCCCCCCACACAGCCAGCACTGTCAGTGCTCCACCACACAGCCAGCACCGTCAGTGCTCCCCGCACAGCCAGCACTGTCAGTGCTCCCCCCACACAGCCAGCACTGTCAGTGCTCCCACCACACAGCCAGCACTGTCAGTGCTCCCACCACACAGCCAGCACTGTCAGTGCTCCCCCCACACAGCCAGCACTGTCAGTGCTCCCACCACACAGCCAGCACCGTCAGTGCTCCCACCACACAGCCAGCACTGTCAGTGCTCCCCCACACAGCCAGCACTGTCAGTGCTCCCCCACACAGCCAGCACTGCCAGTGCTCCCCCACACAGCCAGAACTGTCAGTGCTCCCCTCACACAGCCAGCACTGTCAGTGCTCCCCCACACAGCCAGCACTGTCAGTGCTCCCCACACAGCCAGCACTGTCAGTGCTCCCACCACACAGCCTGCACTGTCAGTGCTCCCCCACAGAGCCAGCACTGTCAGTCCTCCACCCACACAGCTAGCACTGTCAGTGCTCCCTTCACACAGCCAGCACTGTCAGTGCTCCCCACACAGCCAGCACTGTCAGTGCTCCCACCACACAGCCAGCATTGTCAGTGCTCCACCACACAGCCAGCACTATCAGTGCTCCCCACACAGCCAGCACTGTCAGTGCTCCCCCCACACAGCCAGCACTGTCAGTGCTCCCCCACACAGCCAGCACTGTCAGTGCTCCCCTCACACAGCCAGCACTGCCCGTGCACCCCCACACAGCCAGCACTGTCAGTGCTCCCCCACACAGCCAGCACTGCCAGTGCTCCCCCCATTCAGCCAGCACTGTCAGTGCTCCCCCACAGAGCCAGCACTGTCAGAGTTCGCCCCACACAGCCAGCACTGTTAGTGCTCCCACCACACAGCCAGCACTGTCAGTGCTCCCCCCACACAGCCAGCACTGCCAGTGCTCCCACCACACAGCCAGCACTGCCCGTGCTCCCACCACAGAGCCAGCACTGTCAGTGCTCCCATCACACAGCCAGCACTGTCAGTGCTCCCCCCACACAGCCAGCACTGTCAGTGCTCACCCCACACAGCCAGCACTGTCAGTGCTCCCCGCACACAGCCAGCACTGTCAGTGCTCCCCCCACAGCCAGCACTGTCAGTGCTCCCCCCACACAGCCAGCACTGTCAGTGCTCCCACCACACAGCCAGCACTGTCAGTGCTCCCACCACACAGCCAGCACTGCCAGTGCTCCCATCACACAGCAAGCACTGCCAGTGCTCCACCCACACAGCCAGCACTGTCAGTGCTCCGAACACACAGCCAGCACTGTCAGTGCTCCCACCACACAGCCAGCACTGTCAGTGCTCCCACCCACACAGCCAGCACTGTCAGTGCTCCCACCACACAGCCAGCACTGTCAGTGCTCCCCCCACACAGCCAGCACTGTCAGTGCTCCCCGCACACAGCCAGCACTGTCAGTGCTCCCCACACACAGCCAGCACTGTCAGTGCTCCCCCCACACAGCCAGCACTGTCAGTGCTCCCCGCACACAGCCAGCACTGTCAGTGCTCCCCCCACAGCCAGCACTGTCAGTGCTCCCCCCACACAGCCAGCACTGTCAGTGCTCCCACCACACAGCCAGCACTGTCAGTGCTCCCACCACACAGCCAGCACTGCCAGTGCTCCCATCACACAGCAAGCACTGCCAGTGCTCCACCCACACAGCCAGCACTGTCAGTGCTCCGAACACACAGCCAGCACTGTCAGTGCTCCCACCACACAGCCAGCACTGTCAGTGCTCCCACCCACACAGCCAGCACTGTCAGTGCTCCCACCACACAGCCAGCACTGTCAGTGCTCCCACCACACAGCCCGCACTGTCAGTGCTCTCCCACACTGCCAGCACTGTCAGTGCTCCCACCCCACAGCCAGCACTGTCAGTGCTCACTCCACACAGCCAGCACTGTGAGTGCTCCCCACACAGCCAGCACTGTCAGTGCTCCCCGCACACAGCCAGCACTGTCAGTGCTCACTCCACACAGCCAGCACTGTGAGTGCTCTCCCACACTGCCAGCACTGTCAGTGCTCCCACCCCACAGCCAGCACTGTCAGTGCTCACTCCACACAGCCAGCACTGTCAGTGCTCCCCCCACAGCCAGCACTGTCAGTGCTCCCACCACACAGCCAACACTGTCAGTGCTCACCCCACACAGCCAGCACTGTCAGTGCTCCCAACACACAGCCAGCACTGTCAGTGCTCCCCCCACACAGCCAGCACTGTCAGTGCTCCCCCCACACAGCCAGCACTGTCAGTCCTCCCACCACACAGCCAGCACTGTCAGTGCTCCCCCACACAGCCAGCACTGTCAGTGCTCCCCCCACACAACCAGCACTGTCAGTGCTCCCCCGCACAGCCAGCACTGTCAGTGCTCCCCCACACAGCCAGCACTGTCAGTGCTCCCCCCACACAGCCAGCACTGTCAGTGCTCCCCAAACAGCCTGCACTGGCAGTGCTCCCCACACATCCAGCACTGTCAGTGCTCCCACCACACAGCCAGCACTGTCAGTGTTCCCCCCACACAGCCAGCAATGCCAGTGCTCCCACGACACCGCCAGCACAGTCAGTGCTCCCCCACACAGCCAGCACTGTCAGTGCTCCCCACACAGCCAGCACTGTCAGTGCTCCCCCCACACAGCCAGCACTGTCAGTGCTCCCCACAGCCAGCAATGTCAGTGCTCCCCCCACACAGCCAGCACTGTCAGTGCTCCACCACAGAGCCAGCCCTGTCAGTGCTTCCACCACACAGCCAGCACTGTCAGTGCTCCCCCACACAGCCAGCACTGTCAGTGCTCCCCACACAGCCAGCACTGTCAGTGCTCCCCCCACACAGCCAGCACTGTCAGTGCTCCCCAAAGCCAGCAATGTCAGTGCTCCCCCCACACAGCCAGCACTGTCAGTGCTCCACCACACAGCCAGCACCGTCAGTGCTCCCCACACAGCCAGCACTGTCAGTGCTCCCCCCACACAGCCAGCACTGTCAGTGCTCCCACCACACAGCCAGCACTGTCAGTGCTCCCACCACACAGCCAGCACTGTCAGTGCTCCCTCCACACAGCCAGCACTGTCAGTGCTCCCCCCACACAGCCAGCACTGTCAGTGCTCCCCACACAGCCAGCACTGTCAGTGCTCCCCCACGCAGCCAGCACTGTCAGAGCTCCCCCACACAGGCAGCACTGTCAGTGCTCCCACCACACAGCCAGCACCGTCAGTGCTCCCACCACACAGCCAGCACTGTCAGTGCTCCCCCACACAGCCAGCACTGTCAGTGCTCCCCCACACAGCCAGCACTGCCAGTGCTCCCCCACACAGCCAGAACTGTCAGTGCTCCCCTCACACAGCCAGCACTGTCAGTGCTCCCCCACACAGCCAGCACTGTCAGTGCTCCCCACACAGCCAGCACTGTCAGTGCTCCCACCACACAGCCTGCACTGTCAGTGCTCCCCCACAGAGCCAGCACTGTCAGTCCTCCACCCACACAGCTAGCACTGTCAGTGCTCCCTTCACACAGCCAGCACTGTCAGTGCTCCCCACACAGCCAGCACTGTCAGTGCTCCCACCACACAGCCAGCATTGTCAGTGCTCCACCACACAGCCAGCACTATCAGTGCTCCCCACACAGCCAGCACTGTCAGTGCTCCCCCCACACAGCCAGCACTGTCAGTGCTCCCCCACACAGCCAGCACTGTCAGTGCTCCCCTCACACAGCCAGCACTGCCCGTGCACCCCCACACAGCCAGCACTGTCAGTGCTCCCCCACACAGCCAGCACTGCCAGTGCTCCCCCCATTCAGCCAGCACTGTCAGTGCTCCCCCACAGAGCCAGCACTGTCAGAGTTCGCCCCACACAGCCAGCACTGTTAGTGCTCCCACCACACAGCCAGCACTGTCAGTGCTCCCCCCACACAGCCAGCACTGCCAGTGCTCCCACCACACAGCCAGCACTGCCCGTGCTCCCACCACAGAGCCAGCACTGTCAGTGCTCCCATCACACAGCCAGCACTGTCAGTGCTCCCCCCACACAGCCAGCACTGTCAGTGCTCACCCCACACAGCCAGCACTGTCAGTGCTCCCCGCACACAGCCAGCACTGTCAGTGCTCCCCCCACAGCCAGCACTGTCAGTGCTCCCCCCACACAGCCAGCACTGTCAGTGCTCCCACCACACAGCCAGCACTGTCAGTGCTCCCACCACACAGCCAGCACTGCCAGTGCTCCCATCACACAGCAAGCACTGCCAGTGCTCCACCCACACAGCCAGCACTGTCAGTGCTCCGAACACACAGCCAGCACTGTCAGTGCTCCCACCACACAGCCAGCACTGTCAGTGCTCCCACCCACACAGCCAGCACTGTCAGTGCTCCCACCACACAGCCAGCACTGTCAGTGCTCCCCCCACACAGCCAGCACTGTCAGTGCTCCCCGCACACAGCCAGCACTGTCAGTGCTCCCCGCACACAGCCAGCACTGTCAGTGCTCCCCCCACACAGCCAGCACTGTCAGTGCTCCCCGCACACAGCCAGCACTGTCAGTGCTCCCCCCACAGCCAGCACTGTCAGTGCTCCCCCCACACAGCCAGCACTGTCAGTGCTCCCACCACACAGCCAGCACTGTCAGTGCTCCCACCACACAGCCAGCACTGCCAGTGCTCCCATCACACAGCAAGCACTGCCAGTGCTCCACCCACACAGCCAGCACTGTCAGTGCTCCGAACACACAGCCAGCACTGTCAGTGCTCCCACCACACTGCCAGCACTGTCAGTGCTCCCACCCACACAGCCAGCACTGTCAGTGCTCCCACCACACAGCCAGCACTGTCAGTGCTCCCACCACACAGCCCGCACTGTCAGTGCTCTCCCACACTGCCAGCACTGTCAGTGCTCCCACCCCACAGCCAGCACTGTCAGTGCTCACTCCACACAGCCAGCACTGTGAGTGCTCCCCACACAGCCAGCACTGTCAGTGCTCCCCGCACACAGCCAGCACTGTCAGTGCTCACTCCACACAGCCAGCACTGTGAGTGCTCTCCCACACTGCCAGCACTGTCAGTGCTCCCACCCCACAGCCAGCACTGTCAGTGCTCACTCCACACAGCCAGCACTGTCAGTGCTCCCCCCACAGCCAGCACTGTCAGTGCTCCCACCACACAGCCAACACTGTCAGTGCTCACCCCACACAGCCAGCACTGTCAGTGCTCCCAACACACAGCCAGCACTGTCAGTGCTCCCCCCACACAGCCAGCACTGTCAGTGCTCCCCCCACACAGCCAGCACTGTCAGTCCTCCCACCACACAGCCAGCACTGTCAGTGCTCCCCCACACAGCCAGCACTGTCAGTGCTCCCCCCACACAACCAGCACTGTCAGTGCTCCCCCGCACAGCCAGCACTGTCAGTGCTCCCCCACACAGCCAGCACTGTCAGTGCTCCCCCCACACAGCCAGCACTGTCAGTGCTCCCCAAACAGCCTGCACTGGCAGTGCTCCCCACACATCCAGCACTGTCAGTGCTCCCACCACACAGCCAGCACTGTCAGTGTTCCCCCCACACAGCCAGCAATGCCAGTGCTCCCACGACACCGCCAGCACAGTCAGTGCTCCCCCACACAGCCAGCACTGTCAGTGCTCCCCACACAGCCAGCACTGTCAGTGCTCCCCCCACACAGCCAGCACTGTCAGTGCTCCCCACAGCCAGCAATGTCAGTGCTCCCCCCACACAGCCAGCACTGTCAGTGCTCCACCACAGAGCCTGCCCTGTCAGTGCTTCCACCACACAGCCAGCACTGTCAGTGCTCCCACCACACAGCCAGCACTGTCAGTGCTCCCCCCACACAGCCAGCCCTGTCAGTGCTCCCCCACACAGCCAGCACTGCCCGTGCTCCCCACACACAGCCAGCACTGTCAGTGCTACCCCACACAGCCAGCACGGTCAGTGCTCCCACCACACAGCCAGCACTGTCAGTGCTCCCCACACATCCAGCACTGTCAGTGCTCCCACGACACCGCCAGCACTGTCAGTGCTCCCCCACACAGCCAGCACTGTCAGTGCTCCCCCCACACAGCCAGCACTGTCAGTGCTCCCACCACACAGCCAGCACTGTCAGTGCTCCCCCCACACAGCCAGCACTGTCAGTGCTCCCACCACACAGCCAGCACTGTCAGTGCTCCCCCACACAGCCAGCACTGTCAGTGCTCCCCCCACATAGCCAGCACTGTCAGTGCTCCCACCACACAGCCAGCACTGTTAGTGCTCCCACCACACAGCCAGCACTGTCAGTGCTCCCACCACACAGCCAGCACTGTCAGTGCTCCCACCACACAGCCAGCACTGTCAGTGCTTCCACCACACAGCCAGCACTGTCAGTGCTCCCCACACAGCCAGCACTGTCAGTGCTCCCACCACACAGCCAGCACTGTCAGTGCTCCCCACACACAGCCAGCACGGTCAGTGCTCCCACCACACAGCCAGCACTGTCAGTGCTCCCCACACATCCAGCACTGTCAGTGCTCCCACGACACCGCCAGCACTGTCAGTGCTCCCCCACACAGCCAGCACTGTCAGTGCTCCCCCCACACAGCCAGCACTGTCAGTGCTCCCACCACACAGCCAGCACTGTCAGTGCTCCCCCCACACAGCCAGCACTGTCAGTGCTCCCACCACACAGCCAGCACTGTCAGTGCTCCCCCACACAGCCAGCACTGTCAGTGCTCCCCCCACACAGCCAGCACTGTCAGTGCTCCCACCACACAGCCAGCACTGTTAGTGCTCCCCACAGCCAGCAATGTCAGTGCTCCCCACAGCCAGCATTGTCAGTGCTCCCAAACCACAGCCAGCAATGTCAGTGCTCCCACCACACAGCCAGCACTGTCAGTGCTCCCACCACACAGCCAGCACTGTCAGTGCTCCCCCCACACAGCCAGCCCTGTCAGTGCTCCCCCACACAGCCAGCACTGCCCGTGCTCCCCACAGACAGCCAGCACTGTCAGTGCTACCCCACACAGCCAGCACGGTCAGTGCTCCCACCACACAGCCAGCACTGTCAGTGCTCCCCACACATCCAGCACTGTCAGTGCTCCCACGACACCGCCAGCACTGTCAGTGCTCCCCCACACAGCCAGCACTGTCAGTGCTCCCCCCACACAGCCAGCACTGTCAGTGCTCCCACCACACAGCCAGCACTGTCAGTGCTCCCCCCACACAGCCAGCACTGTCAGTGCTCCCACCACACAGCCAGCACTGTCAGTGCTCCCCCACACAGCCAGCACTGTCAGTGCTCCCCCCACACAGCCAGCACTGTCAGTGCTCCCACCACACAGCCAGCACTGTTAGTGCTCCCACCACACAGCCAGCACTGTCAGTGCTCCCACCACACAGCCAGCACTGTCAGTGCTCCCACCACACAGCCAGCACTGTCAGTGCTTCCACCACACAGCCAGCACTGTCAGTGCTCCCACCACACAGCCAGCACTGTCAGTGCTCCCCACACACAGCCAGCACTGTCCGTGCTCCCACCACACAGCCAGCACTGTCAGTGCTACCCCACACAGCCAGCACGGTCAGTGCTCCCACCACACAGCCAGCACTGTCAGTGCTCCCCACACATCCAGCACTGTCAGTGCTCCCACGACACCGCCAGCACTGTCAGTGCTCCCCCACACAGCCAGCACTGTCAGTGCTCCCCCCACACAGCCAGCACTGTCAGTGCTCCCACCACACAGCCAGCACTGTCAGTGCTCCCCCCACACAGCCAGCACTGTCAGTGCTCGCACCACACAGCCAGCACTGTCAGTGCTCCCCCACACAGCCAGCACTGTCAGTGCTCCCCCCACACAGCCAGCACTGTCAGTGCTCCCACCACACAGCCAGCACTGTTAGTGCTCCCCACAGCCAGCAATGTCAGTGCTCCCCACAGCCAGCATTGTCAGTGCTCCCAAACCACAGCCAGCAATGTCAGTGCTCCCACCACACAGCCAGCACTGTTAGTGCTCCCCCCCACACAGCCAGCACTGTCAGTGCTCCACCACACAGCCAGCACCGTCAGTGCTCCCCACACAGCCAGACTGTCAGTGCTCCCACCACACAGCCAGCACTGTCAGTGCTCCCTCCACACAGCCAGCACTGTCAGTGCTCCCCCACACAGCCAGCACTGTCAGTGTTCCCCCCACACAGCCAGCACTGTCAGTGCTCCCCACACAGCCAGCACTGTCAGTGCTCCCCCACGCAGCCAGCACTGTCAGAGCTCCCCCACACAGGCAGCACTGTCAGTGCTCCCACCACACAGCGAGCACCGTCAGTGCTCCCACCACACAGCCAGCACTGTCAGTGCTCCCCCACACAGCCAGCACTGTCAGTGCTCCCCCCACACAGCCAGCACTGCCAGTGCTCCCCCCACACAGCCAGAACTGTCAGTGCTCCCCTCACACAGCCAGCACTGTCAGTGCTCCCCCCACACAGCCAGCACTGTCAGTGCTCCACCCACACAGCCAGCACTGTCAGTGCTCACCCCACACAGCCAGCACTGTCAGTGCTCCCAACACACAGCCAGCACTGTCAGTGCTCCCCCACACAGCCAGCACTGCCAGTGCTCCCACCACACAGCCAGCACTGTCAGTGCTCCCCCCACACAGCCAGCACTGTCAGTGCTCCCCCCACACAGCCAGCACTGTCAGTGCTCCCCAAACAGCCTGCACTGGCAGTGCTCCCCACACATCCAGCACTGTCAGTGCTCCCACCACACAGCCAGCACTGTCAGTGTTCCCCCCACACAGCCAGCAATGCCAGTGCTCCCACGACACCGCCAGCACAGTCAGTGCTCCCCCACACAGCCAGCACTGTCAGTGCTCCCCCCACACAGCCAGCACTGTCAGTGCTCCCCACAGCCAGCAATGTCAGTGCTCCCCCCACACAGCCAGCACTGTCAGTGCTCCACCACAGAGCCAGCCCTGTCAGTGCTTCCACCACACAGCCAGCACTGTCAGTGCTCCCACCACACAGCCAGCACTGTCAGTGCTCCCCCCACACAGCCAGCCCTGTCAGTGCTCCCCCACACAGCCAGCACTGCCCGTGCTCCCCACACACAGCCAGCACTGTCAGTGCTACCCCACACAGCCAGCACGGTCAGTGCTCCCACCACACAGCCAGCACTGTCAGTGCTCCCCACACATCCAGCACTGTCAGTGCTCCCACGACACCGCCAGCACTGTCAGTGCTCCCCCACACAGCCAGCACTGTCAGTGCTCCCCCCACACAGCCAGCACTGTCAGTGCTCCCACCACACAGCCAGCACTGTCAGTGCTCCCCCCACACAGCCAGCACTGTCAGTGCTCCCACCACACAGCCAGCACTGTCAGTGCTCCCCCACACAGCCAGCACTGTCAGTGCTCCCCCCACATAGCCAGCACTGTCAGTGCTCCCACCACACAGCCAGCACTGTTAGTGCTCCCACCACACAGCCAGCACTGTCAGTGCTCCCACCACACAGCCAGCACTGTCAGTGCTCCCACCACACAGCCAGCACTGTCAGTGCTTCCACCACACAGCCAGCACTGTCAGTGCTCCCACCACACAGCCAGCACTGTCAGTGCTCCCCACACACAGCCAGCACGGTCAGTGCTCCCACCACACAGCCAGCACTGTCAGTGCTCCCCACACATCCAGCACTGTCAGTGCTCCCACGACACCGCCAGCACTGTCAGTGCTCCCCCACACAGCCAGCACTGTCAGTGCTCCCCCCACACAGCCAGCACTGTCATTGCTCCCACCACACAGCCAGCACTGTCAGTGCTCCCCCCACACAGCCAGCACTGTCAGTGCTCCCACCACACGGCCAGCACTGTCAGTGCTCCCCCACACAGCCAGCACTGTCAGTGCTCCCCCCACACAGCCAGCACTGTCAGTGCTCCCACCACACAGCCAGCACTGTTAGTGCTCCCCACAGCCAGCAATGTCAGTGCTCCCCACAGCCAGCATTGTCAGTGCTCCCAAACCACAGCCAGCAATGTCAGTGCTCCCACCACACAGCCAGCACTGTCAGTGCTCCCACCACACAGCCAGCACTGTCAGTGCTCCCCCCACACAGCCAGCCCTGTCAGTGCTCCCCCACACAGCCAGCACTGCCCGTGCTCCCCACAGACAGCCAGCACTGTCAGTGCTACCCCACACAGCCAGCACGGTCAGTGCTCCCACCACACAGCCAGCACTGTCAGTGCTCCCCACACATCCAGCACTGTCAGTGCTCCCACGACACCGCCAGCACTGTCAGTGCTCCCCCACACAGCCAGCACTGTCAGTGCTCCCCCCACACAGCCAGCACTGTCAGTGCTCCCACCACACAGCCAGCACTGTCAGTGCTCCCCCCACACAGCCAGCACTGTCAGTGCTCCCACCACACAGCCAGCACTGTCAGTGCTCCCCCACACAGCCAGCACTGTCAGTGCTCCCCCCACACAGCCAGCACTGTCAGTGCTCCCACCACACAGCCAGCACTGTTAGTGCTCCCACCACACAGCCAGCACTGTCAGTGCTCCCACCACACAGCCAGCACTGTCAGTGCTCCCACCACACAGCCAGCACTGTCAGTGCTTCCACCACACAGCCAGCACTGTCAGTGCTCCCACCACACAGCCAGCACTGTCAGTGCTCCCCACACACAGCCAGCACTGTCAGTGCTCCCACCACACAGCCAGCACTGTCAGTGCTACCCCACACAGCCAGCACGGTCAGTGCTCCCACCACACAGCCAGCACTGTCAGTGCTCCCCACACATCCAGCACTGTCAGTGCTCCCACGACACCGCCAGCACTGTCAGTGCTCCCCCACACAGCCAGCACTGTCAGTGCTCCCCCCACACAGCCAGCACTGTCAGTGCTCCCACCACACAGCCAGCACTGTCAGTGCTCCCCCCACACAGCCAGCACTGTCAGTGCTCGCACCACACAGCCAGCACTGTCAGTGCTCCCCCACACAGCCAGCACTGTCAGTGCTCCCCCCACACAGCCAGCACTGTCAGTGCTCCCACCACACAGCCAGCACTGTTAGTGCTCCCCACAGCCAGCAATGTCAGTGCTCCCCACAGCCAGCATTGTCAGTGCTCCCAAACCACAGCCAGCAATGTCAGTGCTCCCACCACACAGCCAGCACTGTTAGTGCTCCCCCCACACAGCCAGCACTGTCAGTGCTCCACCACACAGCCAGCACCGTCAGTGCTCCCCACACAGCCAGACTGTCAGTGCTCCCCCCACACAGCCAGCACTGTTAGTGCTCCCACCACACAGCCAGCACTGTCAGTGCTCCCACCACACAGCCAGCACGGTCAGTGCTCCCTCCACACAGCCAGCACTGTCAGTGCTCCCCCACACAGCCAGCACTGTCAGTGTTCCCCCCACACAGCCAGCACTGTCAGTGCTCCCCACACAGCCAGCACTGTCAGTGCTCCCCCACGCAGCCAGCACTGTCAGAGCTCCCCCACGCAGCCAGCACTGTCAGAGCTCCCCCACACAGGCAGCACTGTCAGTGCTCCCACCACACAGCGAGCACCGTCAGTGCTCCCACCACACAGCCAGCACTGTCAGTGCTCCCCCACACAGCCAGCACTGTCAGTGCTCCCCCCACACAGCCAGCACTGCCAGTGCTCCCCCCACACAGCCAGAACTGTCAGTGCTCCCCTCACACAGCCAGCACTGTCAGTGCTCCCCCCACACAGCCAGCACTGTCAGTGCTCCACCCACACAGCCAGCACTGTCAGTGCTCCCCCCACACAGCCAGCACTGTCAGTGCTCACCCCACACAGCCAGCACTGTCAGTGCTCCCAACACACAGCCAGCACTGTCAGTGCTCCCCCACACAGCCAGCACTGCCAGTGCTCCCACCACACAGCCAGCACTGTCAGTGCTCCCCCCACACAGCCAGCACTGTCAGTGCTCCCTCACACAGCCAACACTGTCAGTGCTCCCACCACACAGCCAGCACTGTCAGTGCTCCCACCACACAGCCAGCACTGTCAGTGCTCTCCCACACAGCCAGCACTGTCAGTGCTCCCACCCCACAGCCAGCACTGTCAGTGCTCACCCCACACAGCCAGCACTGTGAGTGCTCCCCACACAGCCAGCACTGTCAGTGCTCCCCGCACACAGCCAGCACTTTCAGTGCTCCCCCCAACGGCCAGCACTGTCAGTGCGCCCCCCACACAGCCAGCACTGTCAGTACTCCCACCACACAGCCAGCACTGTCAGTGCTCCCAACACACAGACAGCACTGTCAGTGCTCCCCCCCACACAGCCAGCACTGTCAGTGCTCCCACCACACAGCCAACACTGTCAGTGCTCACCCCACACAGCCAGCACTGTCAGTGCTCCCAACACACAGCCAGCACTGTCAGTGCTCCCCCCACACAGCCAGCACTGTCAGTGCTCCCCCCACACAGCCAGCACTGTCAGTCCTCCCACCACACAGCCAGCACTGTCAGTGCTCCCCCACACAGCCAGCACTGTCAGTGCTCCCCCCACACAACCAGCACTGTCAGTGCTCCCCCGCACAGCCAGCACTGTCAGTGCTCCCCCACACAGCCAGCACTGTCAGTGCTCCCCCCACACAGCCAGCACTGTCAGTGCTCCCCAAACAGCCTGCACTGGCAGTGCTCCCCACACATCCAGCACTGTCAGTGCTCCCACCACACAGCCAGCACTGTCAGTGTTCCCCCCACACAGCCAGCAATGCCAGTGCTCCCACGACACCGCCAGCACAGTCAGTGCTCCCCCACACAGCCAGCACTGTCAGTGCTCCCCACACAGCCAGCACTGTCAGTGCTCCCCCCACACAGCCAGCACTGTCAGTGCTCCCCAAAGCCAGCAATGTCAGTGCTCCCCCCACACAGCCAGCACTGTCAGTGCTCCACCACACAGCCAGCACCGTCAGTGCTCCCCACACAGCCAGCACTGTCAGTGCTCCCCCCACACAGCCAGCACTGTCAGTGCTCCCACCACACAGCCAGCACTGTCAGTGCTCCCACCACACAGCCAGCACTGTCAGTGCTCCCTCCACACAGCCAGCACTGTCAGTGCTCCCCCCACACAGCCAGCACTGTCAGTGTTCCCCCCACACAGCCAGCACTGTCAGTGCTCCCCACACAGCCAGCACTGTCAGTGCTCCCCCACGCAGCCAGCACTGTCAGAGCTCCCCCACACAGGCAGCACTGTCAGTGCTCCCACCACACAGCCAGCACCGTCAGTGCTCCCACCACACAGCCAGCACTGTCAGTGCTCCCCCACACAGCCAGCACTGTCAGTGCTCCCCACACAGCCAGCACTGCCAGTGCTCCCCCACACAGCCAGAACTGTCAGTGCTCCCCTCACACAGCCAGCACTGTCAGTGCTCCCCCACACAGCCAGCACTGTCAGTGCTCCCCACACAGCCAGCACTGTCAGTGCTCCCACCACACAGCCTGCACTGTCAGTGCTCCCCCACAGAGCCAGCACTGTCAGTCCTCCACCCACACAGCTAGCACTGTCAGTGCTCCCTTCACACAGCCAGCACTGTCAGTGCTCCCCACACAGCCAGCACTGTCAGTGCTCCCACCACACAGCCAGCATTGTCAGTGCTCCCCACACAGCCAGCACTGTCAGTGCTCCCCCCACACAGCCAGCACTGTCAGTGCTCCCCCACACAGCCAGCACTGTCAGTGCTCCCCTCACACAGCCAGCACTGCCCGTGCACCCCCACACAGCCAGCACTGTCAGTGCTCCCCCACACAGCCAGCACTGCCAGTGCTCCCCCCATTCAGCCAGCACTGTCAGTGCTCCCCCACAGAGCCAGCACTGTCAGAGTTCGCCCCACACAGCCAGCACTGTTAGTGCTCCCACCACACAGCCAGCACTGTCAGTGCTCCCCCCACACAGCCAGCACTGCCAGTGCTCCCACCACACAGCCAGCACTGCCCGTGCTCCCACCACAGAGCCAGCACTGTCAGTGCTCCCATCACACAGCCAGCACTGTCAGTGCTCCCCCCACACAGCCAGCACTGTCAGTGCTCACCCCACACAGCCAGCACTGTCAGTGCTCCCCCCACACAGCCAGCACTGTCAGTCCTCACTCCACACAGCCAGCACTGTCAGTGCTCCCCCACACAGCCAGCACTGTCAGTGCTCCCCGCACACAGCCAGCACTGTCAGTGCTCCCCCCACAGCCAGCACTGTCAGTGCTCCCCCCACACAGCCAGCACTGTCAGTGCTCCCACCACACAGCCAGCACTGTCAGTGCTCCCACCACACAGCCAGCACTGCCAGTGCTCCCATCACACAGCAAGCACTGCCAGTGCTCCACCCACACAGCCAGCACTGTCAGTGCTCCGAACACACAGCCAGCACTGTCAGTGCTCCCACCACACAGCCAGCACTGTCAGTGCTCCCACCCACACAGCCAGCACTGTCAGTGCTCCCACCACACAGCCAGCACTGTCAGTGCTCCCACCACACAGCCCGCACTGTCAGTGCTCTCCCACACTGCCAGCACTGTCAGTGCTCCCACCCCACAGCCAGCACTGTCAGTGCTCACTCCACACAGCCAGCACTGTGAGTGCTCCCCACACAGCCAGCACTGTCAGTGCTCCCCGCACACAGCCAGCACTGTCAGTGCTCCCCCCACAGCCAGCACTGTCAGTGCTCCCACCACACAGCCAACACTGTCAGTGCTCACCCCACACAGCCAGCACTGTCAGTGCTCCCAACACACAGCCAGCACTGTCAGTGCTCCCCCACACAGCCAGCACTGTCAGTGCTCCCCCCACACAACCAGCACTGTCAGTGCTCCCCCGCACAGCCAGCACTGTCAGTGCTCCCCCACACAGCCAGCACTGTCAGTGCTCCCCCCACACAGCCAGCACTGTCAGTGCTCCCCAAACAGCCTGCACTGGCAGTGCTCCCCACACATCCAGCACTGTCAGTGCTCCCACCACACAGCCAGCACTGTCAGTGTTCCCCCCACACAGCCAGCAATGCCAGTGCTCCCACGACACCGCCAGCACAGTCAGTGCTCCCCCACACAGCCAGCACTGTCAGTGCTCCCCACACAGCCAGCACTGTCAGTGCTCCCCCCACACAGCCAGCACTGTCAGTGCTCCCCACAGCCAGCAATGTCAGTGCTCCCCCCACACAGCCAGCACTGTCAGTGCTCCACCACAGAGCCAGCCCTGTCAGTGCTTCCACCACACAGCCAGCACTGTCAGTGCTCCCACCACACAGCCAGCACTGTCAGTGCTCCCCCCACACAGCCAGCCCTGTCAGTGCTCCCCCACACAGCCAGCACTGCCCGTGCTCCCCACACACAGCCAGCACTGTCAGTGCTACCCCACACAGCCAGCACGGTCAGTGCTCCCACCACACAGCCAGCACTGTCAGTGCTCCCCACACATCCAGCACTGTCAGTGCTCCCACGACACCGCCAGCACTGTCAGTGCTCCCCCACACAGCCAGCACTGTCAGTGCTCCCCCCACACAGCCAGCACTGTCAGTGCTCCCACCACACAGCCAGCACTGTCAGTGCTCCCCCCACACAGCCAGCACTGTCAGTGCTCCCACCACACAGCCAGCACTGTCAGTGCTCCCCCACACAGCCAGCACTGTCAGTGCTCCCCCCACATAGCCAGCACTGTCAGTGCTCCCACCACACAGCCAGCACTGTTAGTGCTCCCACCACACAGCCAGCACTGTCAGTGCTCCCACCACACAGCCAGCACTGTCAGTGCTCCCACCACACAGCCAGCACTGTCAGTGCTTCCACCACACAGCCAGCACTGTCAGTGCTCCCACCACACAGCCAGCACTGTCAGTGCTCCCCACACACAGCCAGCACGGTCAGTGCTCCCACCACACAGCCAGCACTGTCAGTGCTCCCCACACATCCAGCACTGTCAGTGCTCCCACGACACCGCCAGCACTGTCAGTGCTCCCCCACACAGCCAGCACTGTCAGTGCTCCCCCCACACAGCCAGCACTGTCAGTGCTCCCACCACACAGCCAGCACTGTCAGTGCTCCCCCCACACAGCCAGCACTGTCAGTGCTCCCACCACACAGCCAGCACTGTCAGTGCTCCCCCACACAGCCAGCACTGTCAGTGCTCCCCCCACACAGCCAGCACTGTCAGTGCTCCCACCACACAGCCAGCACTGTTAGTGCTCCCCACAGCCAGCAATGTCAGTGCTCCCCACAGCCAGCATTGTCAGTGCTCCCAAACCACAGCCAGCAATGTCAGTGCTCCCACCACACAGCCAGCACTGTTAGTGCTCCCCCCACACAGCCAGCACTGTCAGTGCTCCACCACACAGCTAGCACCGTCAGTGCTCCCCACACAGCCAGACTGTCAGTGCTCCCCCCACACAGCCAGCACTGTTAGTGCTCCCACCACACAGCCAGCACTGTCAGTGCTCCCACCACACAGCCAGCACTGTCAGTGCTCCCTCCACACAGCCAGCACTGTCAGTGCTCCCCCACACAGCCAGCACTGTCAGTGTTCCCCCCACACAGCCAGCACTGTCAGTGCTCCCCACACAGCCAGCACTGTCAGTGCTCCCCCACGCAGCCAGCACTGTCAGAGCTCCCCCACACAGGCAGCACTGTCAGTGCTCCCAACACACAGCCAGCACTGTCAGTGCTCCCCCCACACAGCCAGCACTGTCAGTGCTCCCCCCACACAGCCAGCACTGTCAGTCCTCCCACCACACAGCCAGCACTGTCAGTGCTCCCCCCACACAGCCAGCACTGTCAGTGCTCCCCCACACAGCCAGCACTGTCAGTGCTCCCCCACACAGCCAGCACTGTCAGTGCTCCCCCCACACAACCAGCACTGTCAGTGCTCCCCCGCACAGCCAGCACTGTCAGTGCTCCCCCACACAGCCAGCACTGTCAGTGCTCCCCCCACACAGCCAGCACTGTCAGTGCTCCCCAAACAGCCTGCACTGGCAGTGCTCCCCACACATCCAGCACTGTCAGTGCTCCCACCACACAGCCAGCACTGTCAGTGTTCCCCCCACACAGCCAGCAATGCCAGTGCTCCCACGACACCGCCAGCACAGTCAGTGCTCCCCCACACAGCCAGCACTGTCAGTGCTCCCCACACAGCCAGCACTGTCAGTGCTCCCCCCACACAGCCAGCACTGTCAGTGCTCCCCACAGCCAGCAATGTCAGTGCTCCCCCCACACAGCCAGCACTGTCAGTGCTCCACCACAGAGCCAGCCCTGTCAGTGCTTCCACCACACAGCCAGCACTGTCAGTGCTCCCACCACACAGCCAGCACTGTCAGTGCTCCCCCACACAGCCAGCCCTGTCAGTGCTCCCCCACACAGCCAGCACTGCCCGTGCTCCCCACACACAGCCAGCACTGTCAGTGCTACCCCACACAGCCAGCACGGTCAGTGCTCCCACCACACAGCCAGCACTGTCAGTGCTCCCCACACATCCAGCACTGTCAGTGCTCCCACGACACCGCCAGCACTGTCAGTGCTCCCCCACACAGCCAGCACTGTCAGTGCTCCCCCCACACAGCCAGCACTGTCAGTGCTCCCAACACACAGCCAGCACTGTCAGTGCTCCCCACACATCCAGCACTGTCAGTGCTCCCACGACACCGCCAGCACTGTCAGTGCTCCCCCACACAGCCAGCACTGTCAGTGCTCCCCCACACAGCCAGCACTGCCAGTGCTCCCCCCATTCAGCCAGCACTGTCAGTGCTCCCCCACAGAGCCAGCACTGTCAGAGTTCGCCCCACACAGCCAGCACTGTTAGTGCTCCCACCACACAGCCAGCACTGTCAGTGCTCCCCCCACACAGCCAGCACTGCCAGTGCTCCCACCACACAGCCAGCACTGCCCGTGCTCCCACCACAGAGCCAGCACTGTCAGTGCTCCCATCACACAGCCAGCACTGTCAGTGCTCCCCCCACACAGCCAGCACTGTCAGTGCTCACCCCACACAGCCAGCACTGTCAGTGCTCCCCCCACACAGCCAGCACTGTCAGTCCTCACTCCACACAGCCAGCACTGTCAGTGCTCCCCCACACAGCCAGCACTGTCAGTGCTCCCCGCACACAGCCAGCACTGTCAGTGCTCCCCCCACAGCCAGCACTGTCAGTGCTCCCCCCACACAGCCAGCACTGTCAGTGCTCCCACCACACAGCCAGCACTGTCAGTGCTCCCACCACACAGCCAGCACTGCCAGTGCTCCCATCACACAGCAAGCACTGCCAGTGCTCCACCCACACAGCCAGCACTGTCAGTGCTCCGAACACACAGCCAGCACTGTCAGTGCTCCCACCACACAGCCAGCACTGTCAGTGCTCCCACCCACACAGCCAGCACTGTCAGTGCTCCCACCACACAGCCAGCACTGTCAGTGCTCCCACCACACAGCCCGCACTGTCAGTGCTCTCCCACACTGCCAGCACTGTCAGTGCTCCCACCCCACAGCCAGCACTGTCAGTGCTCACTCCACACAGCCAGCACTGTGAGTGCTCCCCACACAGCCAGCACTGTCAGTGCTCCCCGCACACAGCCAGCACTGTCAGTGCTCCCCCCACAGCCAGCACTGTCAGTGCTCCCACCACACAGCCAACACTGTCAGTGCTCACCCCACACAGCCAGCACTGTCAGTGCTCCCAACACACAGCCAGCACTGTCAGTGCTCCCCCCACACAGCCAGCACTGTCAGTGCTCCCCCACACAGCCAGCACTGTCAGTCCTCCCACCACACAGCCAGCACTGTCAGTGCTCCCCCACACAGCCAGCACTGTCAGTGCTCCCCCCACACAACCAGCACTGTCAGTGCTCCCCCGCACAGCCAGCACTGTCAGTGCTCCCCCACACAGCCAGCACTGTCAGTGCTCCCCCCACACAGCCAGCACTGTCAGTGCTCCCCAAACAGCCTGCACTGGCAGTGCTCCCCACACATCCAGCACTGTCAGTGCTCCCACCACACAGCCAGCACTGTCAGTGTTCCCCCCACACAGCCAGCAATGCCAGTGCTCCCACGACACCGCCAGCACAGTCAGTGCTCCCCCACACAGCCAGGACTGTCAGTGCTCCCCACACAGCCAGCACTGTCAGTGCTCCCCCCACACAGCCAGCACTGTCAGTGCTCCCCACAGCCAGCAATGTCAGTGCTCCCCCCACACAGCCAGCACTGTCAGTGCTCCACCACAGAGCCAGCCCTGTCAGTGCTTCCACCACACAGCCAGCACTGTCAGTGCTCCCACCACACAGCCAGCACTGTCAGTGCTCCCCCCACACAGCCAGCCCTGTCAGTGCTCCCCCACACAGCCAGCACTGCCCGTGCTCCCCACACACAGCCAGCACTGTCAGTGCTACCCCACACAGCCAGCACGGTCAGTGCTCCCACCACACAGCCAGCACTGTCAGTGCTCCCCACACATCCAGCACTGTCAGTGCTCCCACGACACCGCCAGCACTGTCAGTGCTCCCCCACACAGCCAGCACTGTCAGTGCTCCCCCCACACAGCCAGCACTGTCAGTGCTCCCACCACACAGCCAGCACTGTCAGTGCTCCCCCCACACAGCCAGCACTGTCAGTGCTCCCACCACACAGCCAGCACTGTCAGTGCTCCCCCACACAGCCAGCACTGTCAGTGCTCCCCCCACATAGCCAGCACTGTCAGTGCTCCCACCACACAGCCAGCACTGTTAGTGCTCCCACCACACAGCCAGCACTGTCAGTGCTCCCACCACACAGCCAGCACTGTCAGTGCTCCCACCACACAGCCAGCACTGTCAGTGCTTCCACCACACAGCCAGCACTGTCAGTGCTCCCACCACACAGCCAGCACTGTCAGTGCTCCCCACACACAGCGAGCACGGTCAGTGCTCCCACCACACAGCCAGCACTGTCAGTGCTCCCCACACATCCAGCACTGTCAGTGCTCCCACGACACCGCCAGCACTGTCAGTGCTCCCCCACACAGCCAGCACTGTCAGTGCTCCCCCCACACAGCCAGCACTGTCAGTGCTCCCACCACACAGCCAGCACTGTCAGTGCTCCCCCCACACAGCCAGCACTGTCAGTGCTCCCACCACACAGCCAGCACTGTCAGTGCTCCCCCACACAGCCAGCACTGTCAGTGCTCCCCCCACACAGCCAGCACTGTCAGTGCTCCCACCACACAGCCAGCACTGTTAGTGCTCCCCACAGCCAGCAATGTCAGTGCTCCCCACAGCCAGCATTGTCAGTGCTCCCAAACCACAGCCAGCAATGTCAGTGCTCCCACCACACAGCCAGCACTGTTAGTGCTCCCCCCACACAGCCAGCACTGTCAGTGCTCCACCACACAGCTAGCACCGTCAGTGCTCCCCACACAGCCAGACTGTCAGTGCTCCCCCCACACAGCCAGCACTGTTAGTGCTCCCACCACACAGCCAGCACTGTCAGTGCTCCCACCACACAGCCAGCACTGTCAGTGCTCCCTCCACACAGCCAGCACTGTCAGTGCTCCCCCACACAGCCAGCACTGTCAGTGTTCCCCCCACACAGCCAGCACTGTCAGTGCTCCCCACACAGCCAGCACTGTCAGTGCTCCCCCACGCAGCCAGCACTGTCAGAGCTCCCCCACACAGGCAGCACTGTCAGTGCTCCCAACACACAGCCAGCACTGTCAGTGCTCCCCCCACACAGCCAGCACTGTCAGTGCTCCCCCCACACAGCCAGCACTGTCAGTCCTCCCACCACACAGCCAGCACTGTCAGTGCTCCCCCCACACAGCCAGCACTGTCAGTGCTCCCCCACACAGCCAGCACTGTCAGTGCTCCCCCACACAGCCAGCACTGTCAGTGCTCCCCCCACACAACCAGCACTGTCAGTGCTCCCCCGCACAGCCAGCACTGTCAGTGCTCCCCCACACAGCCAGCACTGTCAGTGCTCCCCCCACACAGCCAGCACTGTCAGTGCTCCCCAAACAGCCTGCACTGGCAGTGCTCCCCACACATCCAGCACTGTCAGTGCTCCCACCACACAGCCAGCACTGTCAGTGTTCCCCCCACACAGCCAGCAATGCCAGTGCTCCCACGACACCGCCAGCACAGTCAGTGCTCCCCCACACAGCCAGCACTGTCAGTGCTCCCCACACAGCCAGCACTGTCAGTGCTCCCCCCACACAGCCAGCACTGTCAGTGCTCCCCACAGCCAGCAATGTCAGTGCTCCCCCCACACAGCCAGCACTGTCAGTGCTCCACCACAGAGCCAGCCCTGTCAGTGCTTCCACCACACAGCCAGCACTGTCAGTGCTCCCACCACACAGCCAGCACTGTCAGTGCTCCCCCACACAGCCAGCCCTGTCAGTGCTCCCCCACACAGCCAGCACTGCCCGTGCTCCCCACACACAGCCAGCACTGTCAGTGCTACCCCACACAGCCAGCACGGTCAGTGCTCCCACCACACAGCCAGCACTGTCAGTGCTCCCCACACATCCAGCACTGTCAGTGCTCCCACGACACCGCCAGCACTGTCAGTGCTCCCCCACACAGCCAGCACTGTCAGTGCTCCCCCCACATAGCCAGCACTGTCAGTGCTCCCACCACACAGCCAGCACTGTCAGTGCTCCCCCCACACAGCCAGCACTGTCAGTGCTCCCACCACACAGCCAGCACTGTCAGTGCTCCCCCACACAGCCAGCACTGTCAGTGCTCCCCCCACACAGCCAGCACTGTCAGTGCTCCCACCACACAGCCAGCACTGTTAGTGCTCCCACCACACAGCCAGCACTGTCAGTGCTCCCACCACACAGCCAGCACTGTCAGTGCTCCCACCACACAGCCAGCACTGTCAGTGCTTCCACCACACAGCCAGCACTGTCAGTGCTCCCACCACACAGCCAGCACTGTCAGTGCTCCCCACACACAGCCAGCACGGTCAGTGCTCCCACCACACAGCCAGCACTGTCAGTGCTCCCCACACATCCAGCACTGTCAGTGCTCCCACGACACCGCCAGCACTGTCAGTGCTCCCCCACACAGCCAGCACTGTCAGTGCTCCCCCCACACAGCCAGCACTGTCAGTGCTCCCACCACACAGCCAGCACTGTCAGTGCTCCCCCCACACAGCCAGCACTGTCAGTGCTCCCACCACACAGCCAGCACTGTCAGTGCTCCCCCACACAGCCAGCACTGTCAGTGCTCCCCCCACACAGCCAGCACTGTCAGTGCTCCCACCACACAGCCAGCACTGTTAGTGCTCCCCACAGCCAGCAATGTCAGTGCTCCCCACAGCCAGCATTGTCAGTGCTCCCAAACCACAGCCAGCAATGTCAGTGCTCCCACCACACAGCCAGCACTGTTAGTGCTCCCCCACACAGCCAGCACTGTCAGTGCTCCACCACACAGCTAGCACCGTCAGTGCTCCCCACACAGCCAGACTGTCAGTGCTCCCCCCACACAGCCAGCACTGTTAGTGCTCCCACCACACAGCCAGCACTGTCAGTGCTCCCACCACACAGCCAGCACTGTCAGTGCTCCCTCCACACAGCCAGCACTGTCAGTGCTCCCCCACACAGCCAGCACTGTCAGTGTTCCCCCCACACAGCCAGCACTGTCAGTGCTCCCCACACAGCCAGCACTGTCAGTGCTCCCCCACGCAGCCAGCACTGTCAGAGCTCCCCCACACAGGCAGCACTGTCAGTGCTCCCACCACACAGCGAGCACCGTCAGTGCTCCCACCACACAGCCAGCACTGTCAGTGCTCCCCCACACAGCCAGCACTGTCAGTGCTCCCACCACACAGCCAGCACTGCCAGTGCTCCCCCCACACAGCCAGAACTGTCAGTGCTCCCCTCACACAGCCAGCACTGTCAGTGCTCCCCCCACACAGCCAGCACTGTCAGTGCTCCACCCACACAGCCAGCACTGTCAGTGCTCCCCCCACACAGCCAGCACTGTCAGTGCTCACCCCACACAGCCAGCACTGTCAGTGCTCCCAACACACAGCCAGCACTGTCAGTGCTCCCCCACACAGCCAGCACTGCCAGTGCTCCCACCACACAGCCAGCACTGTCAGTGCTCCCCCCACACAGCCAGCACTGTCAGTGCTCCCTCACACAGCCAACACTGTCAGTGCTCCCACACACAGCCAGCACTGTCAGTGCTCCCACCACACAGCCAGCACTGTCAGTGCTCCCACCACACAGCCAGCACTGTCAGTGCTCTCCCACACAGCCAGCACTGTCAGTGCTCCCACCTCACAGCCAGCACTGTCAGTGCTCACCCCACACAGCCAGCACTGTGAGTGCTCCCCACACAGCCAGCACTGTCAGTGCTCCCCGCACACAGCCAGCACTGTCAGTGCTCCCCCCAACGGCCAGCACTGTCAGTGCGCCCCCCACACAGCCAGCACTGTCAGTACTCCCACCACACAGCCAACACTGTCAGTGCTCACCCCACACAGCCAGCACTGTCAGTGCTCCCAACACACAGACAGCACTGTCAGTGCTCCCCCCACACAGCCAGCACTGTCAGTGCTCCCACCACGCAGCCAACACTGTCAGTGCTCACCCCACACAGCCAGCACTGTCAGTGCTCCCAACACACAGCCAGCACTGTCAGTGCTCCCCCCACACAGCCAGCACTGTCAGTGCTCCCCCCACACAGCCAGCACTGTCAGTCCTCCCACCACACAGCCAGCACTGTCAGTGCTCCCCCACACAGCCAGCACTGTCAGTGCTCCCCCCACACAACCAGCACTGTCAGTGCTCCCCCGCACAGCCAGCACTGTCAGTGCTCCCCCACACAGCCAGCACTGTCAGTGCTCCCCCCACACAGCCAGCACTGTCAGTGCTCCCCAAACAGCCTGCACTGGCAGTGCTCCCCACACATCCAGCACTGTCAGTGCTCCCACCACACAGCCAGCACTGTCAGTGTTCCCCCCACACAGCCAGCACTTTCAGTGCTCCCCCCAACGGCCAGCACTGTCAGTGCGCCCCCCACACAGCCAGCACTGTCAGTACTCCCACCACACAGCCAACACTGTCAGTGCTCACCCCACACAGCCAGCACTGTCAGTGCTCCCAACACACAGACAGCACTGTCAGTGCTCCCCCCCACACAGCCAGCACTGTCAGTGCTCCCACCACACAGCCAACACTGTCAGTGCTCACCCCACACAGCCAGCACTGTCAGTGCTCCCAACACACAGCCAGCACTGTCAGTGCTCCCCCCACACAGCCAGCACTGTCAGTGCTCCCCCCACACAGCCAGCACTGTCAGTCCTCCCACCACACAGCCAGCACTGTCAGTGCTCCCCCACACAGCCAGCACTGTCAGTGCACCCCCCACACAACCAGCACTGTCAGTGCTCCCCCGCACAGCCAGCACTGTCAGTGCTCCCCCACACAGCCAGCACTGTCAGTGCTCCCCCCACACAGCCAGCACTGTCAGTGCTCCCCAAACAGCCTGCACTGGCAGTGCTCCCCACACATCCAGCACTGTCAGTGCTCCCACCACACAGCCAGCACTGTCAGTGTTCCCCCCACACAGCCAGCAATGCCAGTGCTCCCACGACACCGCCAGCACAGTCAGTGCTCCCCCACACAGCCAGCACTGTCAGTGCTCCCCCCACACAACCAGCACTGTCAGTGCTCCCCCGCACAGCCAGCACTGTCAGTGCTCCCCCACACAGCCAGCACTGTCAGTGCTCCCCCCACACAGCCAGCACTGTCAGTGCTCCCCCCACACAGCCAGCACTGTCAGTGCTCCCCAAAGCCAGCAATGTCAGTGCTCCCCCCACACAGCCAGCACTGTCAGTGCTCCACCACACAGCCAGCACCGTCAGTGCTCCCCACACAGCCAGCACTGTCAGTGCTCCCCCCACACAGCCAGCACTGTCAGTGCTCCCACCACACAGCCAGCACTGTCAGTGCTCCCACCACACAGCCAGCACTGTCAGTGCTCCCTCCACACAGCCAGCACTGTCAGTGTTCCCCCCACACAGCCAGCACTGTCAGTGCTCCCCACACAGCCAGCACTGTCAGTGCTCCCCCACGCAGCCAGCACTGTCAGAGCTCCCCCACACAGGCAGCACTGTCAGTGCTCCCACCACACAGCCAGCACCGTCAGTGCTCCCACCACACAGCCAGCACTGTCAGTGCTCCCCCACACAGCCAGCACTGTCAGTGCTCCCCCACACAGCCAGCACTGCCAGTGCTCCCCCACACAGCCAGAACTGTCAGTGCTCCCCTCACACAGCCAGCACTGTCAGTGCTCCCCCACACAGCCAGCACTGTCAGTGCTCCCCACACAGCCAGCACTGTCAGTGCTCCCACCACACAGCCTGCACTGTCAGTGCTCCCCCACAGAGCCAGCACTGTCAGTCCTCCACCCACACAGCTAGCACTGTCAGTGCTCCCTTCACACAGCCAGCACTGTCAGTGCTCCCCACACAGCCAGCACTGTCAGTGCTCCCACCACACAGCCAGCATTGTCAGTGCTCCACCACACAGCCAGCACTATCAGTGCTCCCCACACAGCCAGCACTGTCAGTGCTCCCCCCACACAGCCAGCACTGTCAGTGCTCCCCCACACAGCCAGCACTGTCAGTGCTCCCCTCACACAGCCAGCACTGCCCGTGCACCCCCACACAGCCAGCACTGTCAGTGCTCCCCCACACAGCCAGCACTGCCAGTGCTCCCCCCATTCAGCCAGCACTGTCAGTGCTCCCCCACAGAGCCAGCACTGTCAGAGTTCGCCCCACACAGCCAGCACTGTTAGTGCTCCCACCACACAGCCAGCACTGTCAGTGCTCCCCCCACACAGCCAGCACTGCCAGTGCTCCCACCACACAGCCAGCACTGCCCGTGCTCCCACCACAGAGCCAGCACTGTCAGTGCTCCCATCACACAGCCAGCACTGTCAGTGCTCCCCCCACACAGCCAGCACTGTCAGTGCTCACCCCACACAGCCAGCACTGTCAGTGCTCCCCCCACACAGCCAGCACTGTCAGTCCTCACTCCACACAGCCAGCACTGTCAGTGCTCCCCCACACAGCCAGCACTGTCAGTGCTCCCCGCACACAGCCAGCACTGTCAGTGCTCCCCCCACAGCCAGCACTGTCAGTGCTCCCCCCACACAGCCAGCACTGTCAGTGCTCCCACCACACAGCCAGCACTGTCAGTGCTCCCACCACACAGCCAGCACTGCCAGTGCTCCCATCACACAGCAAGCACTGCCAGTGCTCCACCCACACAGCCAGCACTGTCAGTGCTCCGAACACACAGCCAGCACTGTCAGTGCTCCCACCACACAGCCAGCACTTTCAGTGCTCCCACCCACACAGCCAGCACTGTCAGTGCTCCCACCACACAGCCAGCACTGTCAGTGCTCCCACCACACAGCCCGCACTGTCAGTGCTCTCCCACACTGCCAGCACTGTCAGTGCTCCCACCCCACAGCCAGCACTGTCAGTGCTCACTCCACACAGCCAGCACTGTGAGTGCTCCCCACACAGCCAGCACTGTCAGTGCTCCCCGCACACAGCCAGCACTGTCAGTGCTCCCCCCACAGCCAGCACTGTCAGTGCTCCCACCACACAGCCAACACTGTCAGTGCTCACCCCACACAGCCAGCACTGTCAGTGCTCCCAACACACAGCCAGCACTGTCAGTGCTCCCCCCACACAGCCAGCACTGTCAGTGCTCCCCCACACAGCCAGCACTGTCAGTCCTCCCACCACACAGCCAGCACTGTCAGTGCTCCCCCACACAGCCAGCACTGTCAGTGCTCCCCCCACACAACCAGCACTGTCAGTGCTCCCCCGCACAGCCAGCACTGTCAGTGCTCCCCCACACAGCCAGCACTGTCAGTGCTCCCCCCACACAGCCAGCACTGTCAGTGCTCCCCAAACAGCCTGCACTGGCAGTGCTCCCCACACATCCAGCACTGTCAGTGCTCCCACCACACAGCCAGCACTGTCAGTGTTCCCCCCACACAGCCAGCAATGCCAGTGCTCCCACGACACCGCCAGCACAGTCAGTGCTCCCCCACACAGCCAGCACTGTCAGTGCTCCCCACACAGCCAGCACTGTCAGTGCTCCCCCCACACAGCCAGCACTGTCAGTGCTCCCCACAGCCAGCAATGTCAGTGCTCCCCCCACACAGCCAGCACTGTCAGTGCTCCACCACAGAGCCAGCCCTGTCAGTGCTTCCACCACACAGCCAGCACTGTCAGTGCTCCCACCACACAGCCAGCACTGTCAGTGCTCCCCCACACAGCCAGCCCTGTCAGTGCTCCCCCACACAGCCAGCACTGCCCGTGCTCCCCACACACAGCCAGCACTGTCAGTGCTACCCCACACAGCCAGCACGGTCAGTGCTCCCACCACACAGCCAGCACTGTCAGTGCTCCCCACACATCCAGCACTGTCAGTGCTCCCACGACACCGCCAGCACTGTCAGTGCTCCCCCACACAGCCAGCACTGTCAGCGCTCCCCCCACACAGCCAGCACTGTCAGTGCTCCCACCACACAGCCAGCACTGTCAGTGCTCCCCCCACACAGCCAGCACTGTCAGTGCTCCCACCACACAGCCAGCACTGTCAGTGCTCCCCCACACAGCCAGCACTGTCAGTGCTCCCCCCACATAGCCAGCACTGTCAGTGCTCCCACCACACAGCCAGCACTGTTAGTGCTCCCACCACACAGCCAGCACTGTCAGTGCTCCCACCACACAGCCAGCACTGTCAGTGCTCCCACCACACAGCCAGCACTGTCAGTGCTTCCACCACACAGCCAGCACTGTCAGTGCTCCCACCACACAGCCAGCACTGTCAGTGCTCCCCACACACAGCCAGCACGGTCAGTGCTCCCACCACACAGCCAGCACTGTCAGTGCTCCCCACACATCCAGCACTGTCAGTGCTCCCACGACACCGCCAGCACTGTCAGTGCTCCCCCACACAGCCAGCACTGTCAGTGCTCCCCCCACACAGCCAGCACTGTCAGTGCTCCCACCACACAGCCAGCACTGTCAGTGCTCCCCCCACACAGCCAGCACTGTCAGTGCTCCCACCACACAGCCAGCACTGTCAGTGCTCCCCCACACAGCCAGCACTGTCAGTGCTCCCCCCACACAGCCAGCACTGTCAGTGCTCCCACCACACAGCCAGCACTGTTAGTGCTCCCCACAGCCAGCAATGTCAGTGCTCCCCACAGCCAGCATTGTCAGTGCTCCCAAACCACAGCCAGCAATGTCAGTGCTCCCACCACACAGCCAGCACTGTTAGTGCTCCCCCCACACAGCCAGCACTGTCAGTGCTCCACCACACAGCTAGCACCGTCAGTGCTCCCCACACAGCCAGACTGTCAGTGCTCCCCCCACACAGCCAGCACTGTTAGTGCTCCCACCACACAGCCAGCACTGTCAGTGCTCCCACCACACAGCCAGCACTGTCAGTGCTCCCTCCACACAGCCAGCACTGTCAGTGCTCCCCCACACAGCCAGCACTGTCAGTGTTCCCCCCACACAGCCAGCACTGTCAGTGCTCCCCACACAGCCAGCACTGTCAGTGCTCCCCCACGCAGCCAGCACTGTCAGAGCTCCCCCACACAGGCAGCACTGTCAGTGCTCCCAACACACAGCCAGCACTGTCAGTGCTCCCCCCACACAGCCAGCACTGTCAGTGCTCCCCCCACACAGCCAGCACTGTCAGTCCTCCCACCACACAGCCAGCACTGTCAGTGCTCCCCCCACACAGCCAGCACTGTCAGTGCTCCCCCACACAGCCAGCACTGTCAGTGCTCCCCCACACAGCCAGCACTGTCAGTGCTCCCCCCACACAACCAGCACTGTCAGTGCTCCCCCGCACAGCCAGCACTGTCAGTGCTCCCCCACACAGCCAGCACTGTCAGTGCTCCCCCCACACAGCCAGCACTGTCAGTGCTCCCCAAACAGCCTGCACTGGCAGTGCTCCCCACACATCCAGCACTGTCAGTGCTCCCACCACACAGCCAGCACTGTCAGTGTTCCCCCCACACAGCCAGCAATGCCAGTGCTCCCACGACACCGCCAGCACAGTCAGTGCTCCCCCACACAGCCAGCACTGTCAGTGCTCCCCACACAGCCAGCACTGTCAGTGCTCCCCCCACACAGCCAGCACTGTCTGTGCTCCCACCACACAGCCAGCACTGTCAGTGCTCCACCACAGAGCCAGCCCTGTCAGTGCTTCCACCACACAGCCAGCACTGTCAGTGCTCCCACCACACAGCCAGCACTGTCAGTGCTCCCCCACACAGCCAGCCCTGTCAGTGCTCCCCCACACAGCCAGCACTGCCCGTGCTCCCCACACACAGCCAGCACTGTCAGTGCTACCCCACACAGCCAGCACGGTCAGTGCTCCCACCACACAGCCAGCACTGTCAGTGCTCCCCACACATCCAGCACTGTCAGTGCTCCCACGACACCGCCAGCACTGTCAGTGCTCCCCCACACAGCCAGCACTGTCAGTGCTCCCCCCACACAGCCAGCACTGTCAGTGCTCCCACCACACAGCCAGCACTGTCAGTGCTCCCCCCACACAGCCAGCACTGTCAGTGCTCCCACCACACAGCCAGCACTGTCAGTGCTCCCCCACACAGCCAGCACTGTCAGTGCTCCCCCCACACAGCCAGCACTGTCAGTGCTCCCACCACACAGCCAGCACTGTTAGTGCTCCCACCACACAGCCAGCACTGTCAGTGCTCCCACCACACAGCCAGCACTGTCAGTGCTCCCACCACACAGCCAGCACTGTCAGTGCTTCCACCACACAGCCAGCACTGTCAGTGCTCCCACCACACAGCCAGCACTGTCAGTGCTCCCCACACACAGCCAGCACGGTCAGTGCTCCCACCACACAGCCAGCACTGTCAGTGCTCCCCACACATCCAGCACTGTCAGTGCTCCCACGACACCGCCAGCACTGTCAGTGCTCCCCCACACAGCCAGCACTGTCAGTGCTCCCCCCACACAGCCAGCACTGTCAGTGCTCCCACCACACAGCCAGCACTGTCAGTGCTCCCCCCACACAGCCAGCACTGTCAGTGCTCCCACCACACAGCCAGCACTGTCAGTGCTCCCCCACACAGCCAGCACTGTCAGTGCTCCCCCCACACAGCCAGCACTGTCAGTGCTCCCACCACACAGCCAGCACTGTTAGTGCTCCCCACAGCCAGCAATGTCAGTGCTCCCCACAGCCAGCATTGTCAGTGCTCCCAAACCACAGCCAGCAATGTCAGTGCTCCCACCACACAGCCAGCACTGTTAGTGCTCCCCCACACAGCCAGCACTGTCAGTGCTCCACCACACAGCTAGCACCGTCAGTGCTCCCCACACAGCCAGACTGTCAGTGCTCCCCCCACACAGCCAGCACTGTTAGTGCTCCCACCACACAGCCAGCACTGTCAGTGCTCCCACCACACAGCCAGCACTGTCAGTGCTCCCTCCACACAGCCAGCACTGTCAGTGCTCCCCCACACAGCCAGCACTGTCAGTGTTCCCCCCACACAGCCAGCACTGTCAGTGCTCCCCACACAGCCAGCACTGTCAGTGCTCCCCCACGCAGCCAGCACTGTCAGAGCTCCCCCACACAGGCAGCACTGTCAGTGCTCCCACCACACAGCGAGCACCGTCAGTGCTCCCACCACACAGCCAGCACTGTCAGTGCTCCCCCACACAGCCAGCACTGTCAGTGCTCCCCCCACACAGCCAGCACTGCCAGTGCTCCCCCCACACAGCCAGAACTGTCAGTGCTCCCCTCACACAGCCAGCACTGTCAGTGCTCCCCCCACACAGCCAGCACTGTCAGTGCTCCACCCACACAGCCAGCACTGTCAGTGCTCCCCCCACACAGCCAGCACTGTCAGTGCTCACCCCACACAGCCAGCACTGTCAGTGCTCCCAACACACAGCCAGCACTGTCAGTGCTCCCCCACACAGCCAGCACTGCCAGTGCTCCCACCACACAGCCAGCACTGTCAGTGCTCCCCCCACACAGCCAGCACTGTCAGTGCTCCCTCACACAGCCAACACTGTCAGTGCTCCCACACACAGCCAGCACTGTCAGTGCTCCCACCACACAGCCAGCACTGTCAGTGCTCCCACCACACAGCCAGCACTGTCAGTGCTCTCCCACACAGCCAGCACTGTCAGTGCTCCCACCTCACAGCCAGCACTGTCAGTGCTCACCCCACACAGCCAGCACTGTGAGTGCTCCCCACACAGCCAGCACTGTCAGTGCTCCCCGCACACAGCCAGCACTGTCAGTGCTCCCCCCAACGGCCAGCACTGTCAGTGCGCCCCCCACACAGCCAGCACTGTCAGTACTCCCACCACACAGCCAACACTGTCAGTGCTCACCCCACACAGCCAGCACTGTCAGTGCTCCCAACACACAGACAGCACTGTCAGTGCTCCCCCCCACACAGCCAGCACTGTCAGTGCTCCCACCACGCAGCCAACACTGTCAGTGCTCACCCCACACAGCCAGCACTGTCAGTGCTCCCAACACACAGCCAGCACTGTCAGTGCTCCCCCCACACAGCCAGCACTGTCAGTGCTCCCCCCACACAGCCAGCACTGTCAGTCCTCCCACCACACAGCCAGCACTGTCAGTGCTCCCCCACACAGCCAGCACTGTCAGTGCTCCCCCCACACAACCAGCACTGTCAGTGCTCCCCCGCACAGCCAGCACTGTCAGTGCTCCCCCACACAGCCAGCACTGTCAGTGCTCCCCCCACACAGCCAGCACTGTCAGTGCTCCCCAAACAGCCTGCACTGGCAGTGCTCCCCACACATCCAGCACTGTCAGTGCTCCCACCACACAGCCAGCACTGTCAGTGTTCCCCCCACACAGCCAGCAATGCCAGTGCTCCCACGACACCGCCAGCACAGTCAGTGCTCCCCCACACAGCCAGCACTGTCAGTGCTCCCCACACAGCCAGCACTGTCAGTGCTCCCCCCACACAGCCAGCACTGTCAGTGCTCCCCACAGCCAGCAATGTCAGTGCTCCCCCCACACAGCCAGCACTGTCAGTGCTCCACCACACAGCCAGCACCGTCAGTGCTCCCCACACAGCCAGCACTGTCAGTGCTCCCCCCACACAGCCAGCACTGTCAGTGCTCCCACCACACAGCCAGCACTGTCAGTGCTCCCACCACACAGCCAGCACTGTCAGTGCTCCCTCCACACAGCCAGCACTGTCAGTGCTCCCCCCACACAGCCAGCACTGTCAGTGTTCCCCCCACACAGCCAGCACTGTCAGTGCTCCCCACACAGTAGGCACTGTCAGTGCTCCCCCACGCAGCCAGCACTGTCAGAGCTCCCCCACACAGGCAGCACTGTCAGTGCTCCCACCACACAGCCAGCACCGTCAGTGCTCCCACCACACAGCCAGCACTGTCAGTGCTCCCCCACACAGCCAGCACTGTCAGTGCTCCCCCACACAGCCAGCACTGCCAGTGCTCCCCCACACAGCCAGAACTGTCAGTGCTCCCCTCACACAGCCAGCACTGTCAGTGCTCCCCCACACAGCCAGCACTGTCAGTGCTCCCCACACAGCCTGCACTGTCAGTGCTCCCACCACACAGCCTGCACTGTCAGTGCTCCCCCACAGAGCCAGCACTGTCAGTCCTCCACCCACACAGCTAGCACTGTCAGTGCTCCCTTCACACAGCCAGCACTGTCAGTGCTCCCCACACAGCCAGCACTGTCAGTGCTCCCACCACACAGCCAGCATTGTCAGTGCTCCACCACACAGCCAGCACTATCAGTGCTCCCCACACAGCCAGCACTGTCAGTGCTCCCCCCACACAGCCAGCACTGTCAGTGCTCCCCCACACAGCCAGCACTGTCAGTGCTCCCCTCACACAGCCAGCACTGCCCGTGCACCCCCACACAGCCAGCACTGTCAGTGCTCCCCCACACAGCCAGCACTGCCAGTGCTCCCCCCATTCAGCCAGCACTGTCAGTGCTCCCCCACAGAGCCAGCACTGTCAGAGTTCGCCCCACACAGCCAGCACTGTTAGTGCTCCCACCACACAGCCAGCACTGTCAGTGCTCCCCCCACACAGCCAGCACTGCCAGTGCTCCCACCACACAGCCAGCACTGCCCGTGCTCCCACCACAGAGCCAGCACTGTCAGTGCTCCCATCACACAGCCAGCACTGTCAGTGCTCCCCCCACACAGCCAGCACTGTCAGCGCTCCCCCACACAGCCAGCACTGCCAGTGCTCCCACCACACAGCCAGCACTGTCAGTGCTCACCCCACACAGCCAGCACTGTCAGTGCTCCCCCCACACAGCCAGCACTGTCAGTCCTCACTCCACACAGCCAGCACTGTCAGTGCTCCCCCACACAGCCAGCACTGTCAGTGCTCCCCGCACACAGCCAGCACTGTCAGTGCTCCCCCCACAGCCAGCACTGTCAGTGCTCCCCCCACACAGCCAGCACTGTCAGTGCTCCCACCACACAGCCAGCACTGTCAGTGCTCCCCCCACACAGCCAGCACTGCCAGTGCTCCCACCACACAGCCAGCACTGCCAGTGCTCCCATCACACAGCAAGCACTGCCAGTGCTCCACCCACACAGCCAGCACTGTCAGTGCTCCGAACACACAGCCAGCACTGTCAGTGCTCCCACCACACAGCCAGCACTGTCAGTGCTCCCACCCACACAGCCAGCACTGTCAGTGCTCCCACCACACAGCCAGCACTGTCAGTGCTCCCACCACACAGCCCGCACTGTCAGTGCTCTCCCACACTGCCAGCACTGTCAGTGCTCCCACCCCACAGCCAGCACTGTCAGTGCTCACTCCACACAGCCAGCACTGTGAGTGCTCCCCACACAGCCAGCACTGTCAGTGCTCCCCGCACACAGCCAGCACTGTCAGTGCTCCCCCCACAGCCAGCACTGTCAGTGCTCCCCCCACACAGCCAGCACTGTCAGTGCTCCCACCACACAGCCAACACTGTCAGTGCTCACCCCACACAGCCAGCACTGTCAGTGCTCCCAACACACAGCCAGCACTGTCAGTGCTCCCCCACACAGCCAGCACTGTCAGTGCTCCCCCACACAGCCAGCACTGTCAGTGCTCCACCCACACAGCCAGCACTGTCAGTCCTCCCACCACACAGCCAGCACTGTCAGTGCTCCCCCACACAGCCGGCACTGTCAGTGCTCCCCCACAGAGCCAGCACTGTCAGTGTTCCCACCACACAGCCAGCACTGTCAGTGCTCCCCACACAGCCAGCACTGTCAGTGCTCCCCCACACAGCCACCACTGTCAGTGCTCCCACCACACAGCCAGCACTGTCAGTGCTCCCACCACACAGCCAGCACTGTCAGCGCTCCCCCACACAGCCAGCACTGTCAGTGCTACCACCACACAGCCAGCACTGTCAGTGCTCCCACCACACAGCCAGTAATGTCAGTGCTCCCCCCACACAGCCAGCACTGTCAGCGCTCCCCCACACAGCCAGCACTGTCAGTGCTCCCCCACACAGCCAGCACTGTCAGTGCTCCCACAACACAGCCAGCACTGCCAGTGTTCCCCACGCCCCAGACCCAGCTCCTGATTGGCTGAGAGGCTGTCAGTCAGCGCCAGGATATACTGATAGGATGAGAGACGGTCAGTCAGCGGTTGGAGCTCCTGATTGGCTGAGAGACTGCCAGTCGGCGGCTGGAGCCCCTGATTGGCTGAGAGTCTGTCAGTCAGCGGCTGGAGCTCCTGATTGGCTGAGAGACCGTCAGTGAGCTGTTGGAACTCCTGATTGGCTGAGGGGCTTTCAGTCAGTTTTATTTTCTCATTAATTTAATAATTGATGCAACCGGATATTTCACCGCGATCTTGATCTGCTCCCTGAACCTGGACTGAGTCACCACATAAATAAATGTGCTCCCACCGCACAGCCAGCACTGTCAGTGCTCCCCACACAGCCAGCACTGTCAGTGCTCCCACCACACAGCCAGCACTGTCAGTGCTCCCCACACAGCCAGCACTGTCAGTGCTCCCCCACACAGCCAGCACTGCCAGTGCTCCCACCACACAGCCAGCACTGCCCGTGCTCCCACCACACAGCCAGCACTGTCAGTGCTCCCACCACACAGCCAGCACTGTCAGTGCTCCCTCCACACGGCCAGCACTGCCAGTGCTCCCCCCACACAGCCAGCACTGACAGTGTTCCCCCCACACAGCCAGCACTGTCAGTGCTCCCCACACAGCCAGCACTGTCAGTGCTCCCCCACGCAGCCAGCACTGTCAGAGCTCCCTTACACAGCCAGCACTGTCAGTGCTCCCACCACACAGCCAGCACTGTCAGTGCTCCCACCACACAGCCAGCACTGTCAGTGCTCCCCCACACAGCCAGCACTGTCAGTGCTCCCCCCACACAGCCAGCACTGCCAGTGCTCCCCCCACACAGCCGAACTGCCAGTGATCTCCCCACACAGCCAGCACTGTCAGTGCTCCCCCACCCAGCCAGCACTGTCAGTGCTCCCCACACAGCCAGCACTGTCAGTGCTCCCCTCACACAGCCAGCACTGTCAGTGCTCCCCCACAGAGCCAGCACTGTCAGTCCTCCACCCACACAGCTAGCACTGTCAGTGCTCCCACCACACAGCCAGCACTGTCAGTGCTCCCCCCACACAGCCAGCAATCTCAGTGCTCCCCTCACACAGCCAGCACTGTCAGTGCTCCCCGACAGAGCCAGCACTGTCAGTCCTCCACCCACACAGCTAGCACTGTCAGTGCTCCCACCACACAGCCAGCACTGTCAGTGCTCCCCCCACACAGCCAGCACTGTCAGTGCTCCCACCACACAGCCAGCACTGTCAGTGCTCCCCCACACAGCCAGCAATGTCAGTGCTCCCCTCACACAGCCAGCACTGTCAGTGCTCCCCACACAGCCAGCACTGTCAGTGCTCCCCCACACAGCCAGCACTGTCAGTGCTCCCACCACACAACCAGCACTGTCAGTGCTCCCCCCACACAGCCAGCACTGCCAGTGCTCTCCCTACCCAGCCAGCACTGTCAGTGCTCCCCTGACACAGCTAGCACTGTCAGTGCTCCCCCACAGAGCCAGCACTGTCAGTCCTCCACCCACACAGCTAGCACTGTCAGTGCTCCCACCACACAGCCAGCACTGTCAGTGCTCCACCACACAGCCAGCACTATCAGTGCTCCCCCACACAGCCAGCACTGTCAGTGCTCCCCCACACAGCCAGCACTGTCAGTGCTCCCCCACTCAGCCAGCACTGTCAGTGCTCCCCTCACACAGCCAGCACTACCCGTGCTCCCCCACACAGCCAGCACTGTCAGTGCTCCCCCACACAGCCAGCACTGCCAGTGCTCCCCCACACAGCCAGCACTGTCAGTGCTCCCCCACAGTGCCAGCACTGTCAGAGTTCACCACACAGCCAGCACTGTCAGTCCTCCCCCCACACAGCCAGCACTGTTAGTGCTCCCACCAAACAGCCAGCACTGTCAGTGCTCCCCACACAGCCAGCACTGTCAGTGCTCCCACCACACAGCCAGCACTGTCAGTGCTCCCCCCACACAGCCAGCACTGTCAGTGCTCACCCCACACAGCCAGCACTGTCAGTGCTCCCCCCACACAGCCAGCACTGTCAGTGCTCACCCCACACAGCCAGCACTGTCAGTGTACCCCCACAGAGCCAGCACTGTCAGTGCTCCCCGCACACAGCCAGCACTGTCAGTGCTCCCCCCACAGCCAGCACTGTCAGTGCTCCCCCCACACAGCCAGCACTGTCAGTGCTCCCCCACACAGCCAGCACCGTCAGTGCACCCCCACACAGCCAGCACTGTCAGTGCTCCCACCACACAGCCAGCACTGTCAGTGCTCCCCCACACAGCCAGCACTGTCAGTGCTCCCCCACACAGCCAGCACTGTCAGTGCTCCCCCACACAGCCAGCACTGTCAGTGCTCCCCCACACAGCCAGCACTGTCAGTGCTCCCACCACACAACCAGCACTGTCAGTGCTCCCCCACACAGCCTGCACTGTCAGTTCTCCCACCACATAGCCAGCACAGTCAGTGCTCCCCCACACAGCCAGCACTGTCAGTGCTCCCCCACAGAGCCAGCACTGTCAGTGCTCCCCACACAGCCAGCACTGTCAGTGCTCCCCCACACAGCCAGCACTGTCAGTGCTCCCACCACACAGCCAGCACTGTCAGTGCTCCCCACACAGCCAGCACTGTGAGTGCTCCCCCACACAGCCACCACTGTCAGTGCTCCCACCACACAGCCAGCACTGTCAGTGCTCCCACCACACAGCCAGCACTGTCAGCGCTCCCCCACACAGCCAGCACTGTCAGTGCTACCACCACACAGCCAGCACTGTCAGTGCTCCCACCACACAGCCAGCAATGTCAGTGCTCCCCCCACACAGCCAGCACTGTCAGCGCTCACACACACAGCCAGCACTGTCAGTGCTCCCCCACACAGCCAGCACTGTCAGTGCTCCCACCACACAGCCAGCACTGCCAGTGTTCCCCACGCCCCAGACCCAGCTCCTGATTGGCTGAGAGGCTGTCAGTCAGCGCCAGGAGATACTGATAGGCTGAGAGACTGTCAGTCAGCGGTTGGAGCTCCTGATTGGCTGAGAGACTGCCAGTCGGCGGCTGGAGCCCCTGATTGGCTGTGAGTCTGTCAGTCAGCGGCTGGCGCTCCTGATTGGCTGAGAGACCGTCAGTGAGCGGTTGGAACTCCTGATTGGCTGATGGGCTTTGAGTCAGTTTTATTTTCTCATTCATTTAATAATTGATGCAACCGGATATTTCACCGCGATCTTGATCAGCTCCCTGAACCTGGACTGAGTCACCACATAAATAAATGTGCTCCCACCGCACAGCCAGCACTGTCTGTGCTCCCCACACAGCCAGCACTGTCAGTGCTCCCACCACACGGCCAGCACTGTCAGTGCTCCCCACACAGCCAGCACTGTCAGTGCTCCCCCCACACAGCCAGCACTGCCAGTGCTCCCACCACACAGCCAGCACTGCCCGTGCTCCCACCACGCAGCCAGCACTGTCAG
This sequence comes from Scyliorhinus torazame, assembly GCF_047496885.1. Taxonomy (NCBI): domain Eukaryota; kingdom Metazoa; phylum Chordata; class Chondrichthyes; order Carcharhiniformes; family Scyliorhinidae; genus Scyliorhinus; species Scyliorhinus torazame. The sequence continues at coordinate 2,189,805 of NW_027307763.1, read as the reverse complement.
TGCTCCCACCACACAGCCAGCACTGTTAGTGCTCCCCCACACAGCCAGCCCTTTCAGTGATCACCCCACACAGCCAGCACTGTCAGTGCTCCCCCCACACAGCCAGCACTGCCAGTGCTCACCCCACACAGCCAGCACTGTCAGTGCTCCCACCACACAGCCAGCACTGTCAGTTCTCCCACCACACAGCCAGCACTGTTAGTGCTCCCCCCACACAGCCAGCACTGTCAGTGCTCCCCCACACAGCCAGCCCTTCCAGTGATCCCCCCACACAGCCAGCACTGTCAGTGCTCCCCCCACACAGCCAGCACTGTCAGTGCTCACCCCACACAGCCAGCACTGTCAGTGCTCCCAACACACAGCCAGCACTGTCAGTGCTCCCCCCACACAGCCAGCACTGCCAGTGCTCCCACCACACAGCCAGCACTGCCAGTGCTCCCATCACACAGCAAACACTGCCAGTGCTCTACCCACACAGCCAGCACTGTCAGTGCTCCGAACACACAGCCAGCACTGTCAGTGCTCCCACCACACAGCCAGCACTGTCAGTGCTCCCACCACACAGCCAGCACTGCCAGTGCTCCCACCCCACAGCCAGCACTGTCAGTGCTCACCCCACACAGCCAGCACTGTGAGTGCTCGCCACACAGCCAGCACTGTCAGTGCTCCCCGCACACAGCCAGCACTGTCAGTGCTCCCACCACACAGCCAGCACTGTCAGTGCTCCCCCGACACAGCCAGCACTGTCAGTGCTCCCACCACACAGCCAGCACTGTCAGTGCTCACCCCACACAGACAGCACTGTCAGTGCTCCCACACACAGCCAGCACTGTCAGTGCTCCCCCCACACAGCCAGCACTGTCAGTGCTCCCCCCACACAGCCAGCACTGTCAGTGCTCCCACCACACAACCAGCACTGTCAGTGCTCCCCCGCACAGCCAGCACTGTCAGTGCTCCCCCACACAGCCAGCACTGTCAGTGCTCCCCCCCACACAGCCAGCACTGTCAGTGCTCCCCCACACAGACAGCACTGTCAGTGCACCCCCGACACACCCAGCACTGTTAGTGCTCCCCCCCACACAGCCAGCACTGCCAGTGCTCCCACCACACAGCCAGCACTGTCAGTGCTCCCACCACACAGCCAGCACTGTCAGTGCACCCCCCACACACCCAGCACTGTTAGTGCTCCCCCCCACACAGCCAGCACTGCCAGTGCTCCCACCACACAGCCAGCACTGTATGTGCTCCCACCACACAACCAGCACTGTCAGTGCTCACCCCACACAGCCAGCACTGTCAGTGCTCCCACCACACAGCCAGCACTGCCAGTGCACCCACCACACAACCAGCACTGTCAGTGCCCCCCCCCACACAGACAGCACTGTCAGTGCTCCCCCCATACAGCCAGCACTGTCAGTGCTCCCACCACACAGCCAGCACTGTCAGTACTCCCACCCCACACAGCCAGCACTGTCAGTGCTCCCACCCCACACAGCCAGCAGTGTCAGTGCTCCCACCACACAACCAGCACTGTCAGTGCCCCCCCCACACAGCCAGCACTGTCAGTGCTCCCCCCATACAGCCAGCACTGTCAGTGCTCCCACCACACAGCCAGCACTGTCAGTGCCCCCACCCCACACAGCCAGCACTGTCAGTGCTCCCCCCACACAGCCAGCACTGTCAGTGCTCCTCCACACAGCCAGCACTGTCAGTGCTCCCACCACACAGCCAGCACTGTCAGTGCTCCCACCACACAGCCAGCACTGTCAGTGCTCCCCCACACAGCCAGCACTGACAGTGCTCCCCCCACACAGCCAGCACTGTCAGTGCTCCCTCACACAGCCAGCACTGTCAGTGCTCCACCCACACAGCCAGCACTGTCAGTGCTCCCCTCACACAGCCAGCACTGTCAGTGCTCCCCACCACACAGCCAGCACTGTCAGAGCTCCCCCCACACAGCCAGCACTGTCAGTGCTCCCACCACACAGACAGCACTGTCAGTGCTCCCACCACACAGCCAGCACTGTCAGTGCTCCCCACCACACAACCAGCACTGTCAGTGCTCCCACCACACAGCCAGCACTGTCAGTGCTCCCACCACACAGCCAGCACTGTCAGTGCTCCCCACCACACAGCCAGCACAGTCAGTGCTCCCACCACACAGCCAGCACTGTCAGTGCTCCCCACCACACAGCCAGCACTGTCAGTGCTCCCACCACACAGCCAGCACTGTCAGTGCTCCCACCCCACAGCCAGCACTCTCAGTGCTCCCTACCACACAACCAGCACTCTCAGTGCTCCCCCAGACAGCCAGCACTGTCAGTGCTCCCCCTCACAGCCAGCACTGTCAGTGCTCCCACCACACAGCCAGCACTGTCAGTGCTCACCCCACACAGACAGCACTGTCAGTGCTCCCCCACACAGCCAGCACTGTCAGTGCTCCCCCCACACAGCCAGCACTGTCAGTGCTCCCCCCACACAGCCAGCACTGTCAGTGCTCCCACCACACAACCAGCACTGTCAGTGCTCCCCCGCACAGCCAGCACTGTCAGTGCTCCCCCACACAGCCAGCACTGTCAGTGCTCCCCCCACACAGCCAGCACTGTCAGTGCTCCCCCACACAGCCTGCACTGTCAGTGCTCCCCCCACACAGCCAGCACTGTCAGTTCTCCCACCACACAGCCAGCACTGTCAGTGCACCCCCCACACACCCAGCACTGTCAGTGCTCCCCCCCACACAGCCAGCACTGCCAGTGCTCCCACCACACAGCCAGCACTGTCAGTGCTCCCACCACACAACCAGCACTGTCAGTGCTCACCCCACACAGCCAGCACTGTCAGTGCTCCCACCACACAGCCAGCACTGCCAGTGCTCCCACCACACAACCAGCACTGTCAGTGCCCCCCCCACACAGTGAGCACTGTCAGTGCTCCCCCCATACAGCCAGCACTGTCAGCGCTCCCACCACACAGCCAGCACTGTCAGTGCTCCCACCCCACACAGCCAGCAGTGTCAGTGCTCCCACCACACAACCAGCACTGTCAGTGCCCCCCCCACACAGCCAGCACTGTCAGTGCTCCCCCCATACAGCCAGCACTGTCAGTGCTCCCACCACACAGCCAGCACTGTCAGTGCTCCCACCCCACACAGCCAGCACTGTCAGTGCTCCCCCCACACAGCCAGCACTGTCAGTGCTCCTCCACACAGCCAGCACTCTCAGTGCTCCCACCACACAGCCAGCACTGTCAGTGCTCCCACCACACAGCCAGCACTGTCAGTGCTCCCACCACACAGCCAGCACTGTCAGTGCTCACCCCACACAGACAGCACTGTCAGTGCTCCCACACACAGCCAGCACTGTCAGTGCTCCCCCCACACAGCCAGCACTGTCAGTGCTCCCCCCACACAGCCAGCACTGTCAGTGCTCCCACCACACAACCAGCACTGTCAGTGCTCCCCCGCACAGCCAGCACTGTCAGTGCTCCCCCACACAGCCAGCACTGTCAGTGCTCCCCCCACACAGCCAGCACTGTCAGTGCTCCCCCACACAGCCAGCGCTGTCAGTGCTCCCCCGCACAGCCAGCACTGTCAGTGCTCCCCCACACAGCCAGCACTGTCAGTGCTCCCCCCACACAGCCAGCACTGTCAGTGCTCCCCCACACAGCCAGCACTGTCAGTGCACCCCCCACACACCCAGCACTGTTAGTGCTCCCCCCCCACACAGCCAGCACTGCCAGTGCTCCCACCACACAGCCAGCACTGTCAGTGCTCCCACCACACAGCCAGCACTGTCAGTGCACCCCCCACACACCCAGCACTGTTAGTGCTCCCCCCCACACAGCCAGCACTGCCAGTGCTCCCACCACACAGCCAGCACTGTATGTGCTCCCACCACACAACCAGCACTGTCAGTGCTCACCCCACACAGCCAGCACTGTCAGTGCTCCCACCACACAGCCAGCACTGCCAGTGCACCCACCACACAACCAGCACTGTCAGTGCCCCCCCCACACAGACAGCACTGTCAGTGCTCCCCCCATACAGCCATCACTGTCAGTGCTCCCACCACACAGCCAGCACTGTCAGTACTCCCACCCCACACAGCCAGCACTGTCAGTGCTCCCACCCCACACAGCCAGCAGTGTCAGTGCTCCCACCACACAACCAGCACTGTCAGTGCCCCCCCCACACAGCCAGCACTGTCAGTGCTCCCCCCATACAGCCAGCACTGTCAGTGCTCCCACCACACAGCCAGCACTGTCAGTGCCCCCACCCCACACAGCCAGCACTGTCAGTGCTCCCCCCACACAGCCAACACTGTCAGTGCTCCTCCACACAGCCAGCACTGTCAGTGCTCCCACCACACAGCCAGCACTGTCAGTGCTCCCACCACACAGCCAGCACTGTCAGTGCTCCCCCACACAGCCAGCACTGACAGTGCTCCCCCCACACAGCCAGCACTGTCAGTGCTCCCTCACACAGCCAGCACTGTCAGTGCTCCACCCACACAGCCAGCACTGTCAGTGCTCCCCTCACACAGCCAGCACTGTCAGTGCTCCCCACCACACAGCCAGCACTGTCAGAGCTCCCCCCACACAGCCAGCACTGTCAGTGCTCCCACCACACAGACAGCACTGTCAGTGCTCCCACCACACAGCCAGCACTGTCAGTGCTCCCCACCACACAACCAGCACTGTCAGTGCTCCCACCACACAGCCAGCACTGTCAGTGCTCCCACCACACAGCCAGCACTGTCAGTGCTCCCCACCACACAGCCAGCACAGTCAGTGCTCCCACCACACAGCCAGCACTGTCAGTGCTCCCCACCACACAGCCAGCACTGTCAGTGCTCCCACCACACAGCCAGCACTGTCAGTGCTCCCACCACACAGCCAGCACTCTCAGTGCTCCCCACCACACAACCAGCACTCTCAGTGCTCCCCCAGACAGCCAGCACTGTCAGTGCTCCCCCTCACAGCCAGCACTGTCAGTGCTCCCACCACACAGCCAGCACTGTCAGTGCTCACCCCACACAGACAGCACTGTCAGTGCTCCCCCACACAGCCAGCACTGTCAGTGCTCCCCCCACACAGCCAGCACTGTCAGTGCTCCCCCCACACAGCCAGCACTGTCAGTGCTCCCACCACACAACCAGCACTGTCAGTGCTCCCCCGCACAGCCAGCACTGTCAGTGCTCCCCCACCCAGCCAGCACTGTCAGTGCTCCCCCCACACAGCCAGCACTGTCTGTGCTCCCCCACACAGCCTGCACTGTCAGTGCTCCCCCCACACAGCCAGCACTGTCAGTTCTCCCACCACACAGCCAGCACTGTCAGTGCACCCCCCACACACCCAGCACTGTCAGTGCTCCCCCCCACACAGCCAGCACTGCCAGTGCTCCCACCACACAGCCAGCACTGTCAGTGCTCCCACCACACAACCAGCACTGTCAGTGCTCACCCCACACAGCCAGCACTGTCAGTGCTCCCACCACACAGCCAGCACTGCCAGTGCTCCCACCACACAACCAGCACTGTCAGTGCCCCCCCCACACAGTGAGCACTGTCAGTGCTCCCCCCATACAGCCAGCACTGTCAGTGCTCCCACCACACAGCCAGCACTGTCAGTGCTCCCACCCCACACAGCCAGCAGTGTCAGTGCTCCCACCACACAACCAGCACTGTCAGTGCCCCCCCCACACAGCCAGCACTGTCAGTGCTCCCCCCATACAGCCAGCACTGTCAGTGCTCCCACCACACAGCCAGCACTGTCAGTGCTCCCACCCCACACAGCCAGCACTGTCAGTGCTCCCCCCACACAGCCAGCACTGTCAGTGCTCCTCCACACAGCCAGCACTCTCAGTGCTCCCACCACACAGCCAGCACTGTCAGTGCTCCCCCCACACAGCCAGCACTGTCAGTGCTCCCACCACACAGCCAGCACTGTCAGTACTCCCCCGCACAGCCGGGAGTGGCCTGGAATGTGTGTGTGGGCTGGCCGGGAGTGGCCTGGAGTGTGAGTGTTGGCTGGCCGGGAGTGGCCTGGAGTGTGTGTGTGGGATGGCCGGGAGTGGACTGGAGTGTGTGTTTGGGCTGGCCGGGTGTGGCCTGGCCTGGAGTGTGTGTGTGGGCTTGCCGGGAGTGTCCTGGAGTGTGTGTGTGGTCTGGCCGGGAGTGGCCTGGAGTGTCTGTGTGGGCTGGCCGGGAGTGTCCTGGAGTCTGTGTGTGGGCTGGCCGGGAGTGTCCTGGAGTGTGTGTGTGGGCTGGCCGGGAGTGGCCTGGAGTGTGTGTGTGGGATGGCCGGGAGTGTCCTGGAGTGTGTGTGTGGGCTGGCCGGGAGTGGCCTGGAGAGTGTGTGTGGGCTGGCCGGGAGTGTCCTGGAGTGTGTGTGTGGGCTGGCCGGGAGTGTCCTGGAGTGTGTGTGTGGGCTGGCCGGGAGTGGCCTGGAGTGTGTGTGTGGGATGGCCGGGAGTGGACTGGAGTGTGTGTGTGGGCTGGCCGGGAGTGGACTGGAGTGTGTGTTTGGGCTGGCCGGGTGTGGCCTGGCCTGGAGTGTGTGTGTGGGCTGGCCGGGAGTGTCCTGGAGTGTGTGTGTGGGCTGGCCGGGAGTGGCCTGGAATGTGTGTGTGGGCTGGCCGGGAGTGGCCTGGAGTGTGTGTGTGGGCTGGCCGAGAGTGGCCTGAGTGTGAGTGTGGGCTGGCCGGGAGTGGCCTGGAGTGTGTGTGTGGGCTGGCCGGGACTGGCCTGGACATTTTGTGTGGGCTGGCCGGGAGTGGCCTGGAGTGTGTGTGTGGGCTGGCCGGGAGTGGCCTGGAGTGTGAGTGTGGGCTGGCCTCCCACCTGGCCCCTCATTGTAGAATCGACTTGCGTATTCTAGAAACTCCCCCCATTTCTTACTGTTTTTCCAGGGAATAATTTACAGTGGACCCTGGGCAGTATATCATTATATACAGTGGTCTCTGGCTAGTATATCATTATATACAGTGGTCCCTGGGTAGTATATCATTATTTACAGTGGTTCCTGGGCAGTATATCATTATTGACAGTGGTACCTGGGCAGTATATCATTATTGACAGTGGTCCCTGGGCAGTATATCATTATATACAGTGATCTCGGGCTAGTATATCATTATATACAGTGGTCTCTGGCTAGTATATCATTATTGACAGTGGTCCCTGGGTAGTATATCATTATTGACAGTGGTCCCTGGGCAGTATATCATTATTGACAGTGGTACCTGGGCAGTATATCATTATTGACAGTGGTCCCTGGGCAGTATATCATTATATACAGTGATCTCGGGCTAGTATATCATTATATACAGTGGTCCCTGGGCAGTATATCATTATTGACAGTGGTCCCTGGGCTGTATATCATTATTGACAGTGGTCCCTGGGTAGCATATCATTATATACAGTGGTCTCGGGCTAGTCTATCATTATATACAGAGGTCCCTGGGCAGTATATCATTATTGACAGTGGTCCCTGGGTAGTATATCATTATTTACAGTGGTCTCTGTGCAGAATATCATTATTTAAAGTGGTCCCTGGGCAGAATATCATTATTTACATTGGTCCCTGGGCAGTATATCTTTATATACAGTGGTCCCTGCGCAGTATATCATTATTGACAGTGGTCCCTGGGTAGTATATCATTATTTACAGTGGCCTCTGTGCAGAATATCATTATTTACAGTAGTCCCTGGGTGGTATGTCATGACTTACAGTGGTCACTGGGTTGTATTTCATTATTTACAGTGGTCTCTGTGCAGCATATCATTATATACAGTGGTTCCTGGGTAGTATGTCATTACTTACAGTGGTCCCTGGGTAGAATATCGTTATCTTCAGCGGTTCCTGGGTTGTATACCATTATTTACAGTGGCCTTGGGGAGGTAGCATCATTTACAGTGGCCACTGGATAGTATTTCATTAGTTACAGTGGTCCCTGGGCATTATATCATTATTTACAGTGGTCCTTGGATAGTGCATCATTATTTACAGTGATCCCAGGGTAGATTATTATCATTTGCAATGGTCCTTTGGTAGTACAGCATTTTTTACACGGGTCCCTGAGTAGTATCTCATTCTTTACAGTGGTCCCTGGGAAGCATATCGTTATTTACAGTGGTCCCTGTGTAGTATATCATTATGCACAGCGGTCCCTGGGTAGAATAACATTATATACAGTGGTCCCTGGTTAGTAAATCATTATTTACAGTCGTCCCTGGATAGTATACCATTATTTACAGTGGCCTTGGGTAGGTATCATCATTTACAGTGGTCACTGGATGGTAATCCATTATTTACAGTGGTCCCTGGGTAGAATATCATTATTTACAGTGGTCCCTGGATAGTATATCATTATCTGCAGTGGTCCCTGGTTAGAACATCATTATTTACTGTAGCCCCTGGGTAGTATATCATTTTCAACAGTGGTCCCTGCGTAGTATATCGTTATTTACAGTGGTCCCAGGGTGGTATATCACGATTTACAGTGGGCCCTGGACAGTATGTCATCAATTATAGTCTGCACTGTGCAGTACATCTTTAATCACAGTGGTCCATGGGCAGTATATCATTATTTACAGTGGTCACTGGGCAATATATCATTAAGCACAGTGGTCCCTGGGCAGTATACCATTATTTACAGTGGTCGCTGGGTAGTATATCATTATTTACAATGGTCCCTGTGTGTTATATCAGTACCTACAATGGTCCCTGGGTATTATCTCATTATTTACTGTGGTCCCTGGGTAGTATATCATTATTTACTGTGGTCCCAGGGTAGTATCTCATTATTTACTGTGGTCCCAGGGTAGTATCTCATTATTTACAATGGTCCCTGTGTGGTATAATAGTATCTACAATGGTCCCTGGGTATTATTTCATTATTTACTGTGGTCCCTGGGTAGTATATCATTATTTACTGTGGTCCCAGGGTAGTATCTCATTATTTACTGTGGTCCCAGAGTAGTATCTCATTATTTACAATGGTCCCTGTGTGGTATAATAGTATCTACAATGGTCCCTGGGTATTATCTCATTATTTACTATGGTCCCTGTGTAGTATATGATTATTTACTGTGGTCCCAGGGTAGTATCTCATCATTTACAATGGTCCCTGAGTGGGAGATCAGTATCTACAATGCTCCCTGGGTATTATCTCATTATTTACTGTGGTCAATGGGTAGTATATCATTATTTACTGTGGTCCCAGGGTAGTATCTCATCATTTACAATGGTCCCTGAGTGGTATATCAGTATCTACAATGGTCCCTGGGTATTATCTCATTATTTACTGTGGTCCCTGGGTAGTATATCATTATTTACAGTGGTCCCAGGGTAGCATCTCATTATTTACTGTGGTTCCAGGGTAGTATCTCATTATTTACAATGGTCCCTGTGTGGTATAATAGTATCTACAATAGTCCCTGGGTATTATCTGATTATTTACTGTGGTCAATGGGTAGTATATCATTATTTACTGTGGTCCCAGGGTAGTATCTCATCATTTACAATGGTCCCTGAGTGATATATCAGTATCTACAATGGTCCCTGGGTATTATCTCATTATTTACTGTGGTCCCTGGGGAGAATATCATTATTTACAGTGGTCTCTGGGGAGTATATTCTTATCTACAATGGTCCCTGGGTATTATCTCATTATTTGCAGTGGTTTGGGGAGAATATCATTATTTACAGTGGCCCCTAGGCAGTATATCATTATTTACAGTGGTCCCTGGGTAGAGTATCAGGATCTACAATGGTCCCTGGGTAATATATCATTATTTACAGTGCTCCCTGGGTATAATCTCATTATTTACTGTGGTTTGGGGAGAATATCTTTATTTGCAGTGGTCCCTGGGAAGTATATCATTATTTAGTGGTCCCTGGGTAGAGTATCAGGATCTACAATGGTCCCTGGGTAATATATCATTACTTACAGTGGTCCCTGGGTATTATCTCATTATTTACTGTGGTCCCTGGGTAGTATATCATTATTTACAGTGGCCCCTGGGTATTATCTCATTATTTACTGTGGTCCCTGTGGAGAATATCATTATTTACAGTGGTCTCTGGGTAGTATATACGATTCTACAATGGTCCCTGGGAAGTATCTCATTATTTACTGTGGTCCCTGGGTAGTATATCATTATTTACTGTGGTCCCAGGGTAGCATCTCATTATTTACTGTGGTTCCAGGGTAGTATCTCATTATTTACCATGGTCCCTGTGTGGTATAATAGTATCTACAATGGTCCCTGGGTATTATCTCATTATTTACTGTGGTCAATGGGTAGTATATCATTATTTACTGTGGACCCAGGGTAGTATCTCATCATTTACAATGGTCCCTGAGTGGTATATCAGTATCTACAATGGTCCCTGGGTATTATCTCATTATTTACTGTGGTCCCTGGGGAGAATATCATTATTTACAGTGGTCTCTGGGGAGTATATTCTTATCTACAATGGTCCCTGGGTATTATCTCATTATTTGCAGTGGTTTGGGGAGAATATCATTATTTACAGTGGTCCCTAGGTAGTATATCATTATTTACAGTGGTCCCTGGGTAGAGTATCAGGATCTACAATGGTCCCTGGGTAATTTATCATTATTTACAGTGCTCCCTGGGTATAATCTCATTATTTACTGTGGTTTGGGGAGAATATCTTTATTTGCAGTGGTCCCTGGGAAGTATATCATTATTTAGAGTGGTCCCTGGGTAGAGTATCAGGATCTACAATGGTCCCTGGGTAATATACCATTATTTACAGTGGTCCCTGGGTATTATCTCATTATTTACTGTGGTCCCTGGGTAGTATATCATTATTTACAGTGGTCCCTGGGTATTATCTCATTATTTACTGTGGTCCCTGTGGAGAATATCATTATTTACAGTGGTCTTTGGATAGTATATCCGTATCTACAATGGTCCCTGGGTAGTATCTCATTATTCAAAGTGGTCCCTGGGTTGTATCTCATTATTTACTGTGGTCCCTGTGGAGAATATCATTACTTACAGGGGTCCCTGGGTTGTATCTCATTATTTACAATGGACTCTGGATGGTGTATTTTTAATTACAGTGTTTCCTCGGTAGTGTATCTTTATTTAGAGTTGTCGCTGGATGGTATAACATTATTTACAGTGGTCCCAGGGTGGTATATCATTATTTACCGTGAACCCTGGATAGTATATCAGTAACTACAATGGTCCCTGGGTAGTATATCATTATTTACACTGGTCACTGGGTAGTGTATCATTATTTATACTGGCTACTGGGCAGTATATCATTATTTATTGTGGTCCCTGTGAAGAATATGATTATTAACAGTGGTCCCAGGGTAGTATATCATTATTTACCGTGAACCCTGGATAGTATATCAGTAACTACAATGGTCCCTGGGTAGTATATCATTATTTACTCTGGTCGCTGGGTAGTATATCATTATTTATACTGGTTACTGGGCAGTATATCATTATTTATTGTGGTCCCTGTGAAGAATATGATTATTTACAGTTGCCCCATGGTAGTATATCATTATTTACACTGGTCACTGGGTAGTATATCATTATTTAATACTGGTTACTGGGTAGTATATCATTATTTATTGTGGTCCCTGTGAAGAATATGATTATTTACAGTGGTCCCAGGGTAGCATATCATTATTTAGCGTGATCCCTGGGTAGTATCTCATTATTTACAATGGATTCTGGATGTTGTATCTTTAATTACAGTGGTCCCTCGGAAGTATATTTTTATTTAGATTTGTCACTGGATAGTATATCATTATTTACAGTGCTCCCAGGGTAGTATATCATTATTTATTGTGGTCCCTGTGAAGAATATGATTAATTACAGTGGTCCCAGGGTAGTATATCATTATTTACAGTGGCCGTGGGTAGTATATCATTATTTACAGTGCTCCCAGGGTAGTATATCATTATTTACAGTGGTCAACCGGGACCTGGGATTCATGTCACATTACATTCATCCCCCACCATCTGGCCTGCGAAATCACACCAACTGTCCTGGCTTGATGCAATTCACACCTCGTTAACCTGGGGTTACCCCATCTCTGGATCTGTAAAGATTTAATCACCTGCTAATGGTCGCATTCCAAGCATTGTTTGGCATCTTTGAATTTGTCTATATATGTGTTTCTGGAACAGACCTCTTCATTCACCTGAGGAAGGAGCAGCGCTCCGAAAGCTAGTGACATCGAAACAAACCTGTTGGACTTTAACCTGGTGTTGTAAGACGTCGTATTATTTACAGTGGCCGTGGGTAGTATATCATTATTTTCAGTTGCCATGGGTAGTATATCATTATTTACAGTGGTAGTGGATTGATAGTGGATGATTATTTCCAATGGTCCCGATGTAGTATATCATTATTTACAGTTGTCCCTGGCTAGAATATCATTATTTGCAGTGCTCTCTGATTAGAATATTATTATTTACAGTGGTCCTTGGGTAGTATATGAATATTTACAGTGGTCCCTGGGTAGAATATCATTATTTACAGTTGTCACTGGGTAGTATCTCATTATTTACAGTGGTCTCTGGGCGGAATATCATTATTTACAGTGGTCCCTGGGCAGGATATCATTATTTACAGTGGTCCCTGGTTAGAATATCATTATTTACAGTGGTCCCATGGTAGTATATCATTATTTATAGTGGTCCCTGGGTAGAATATCATTATTTACAGTGGTCCCTGGGTAGAATATCATTATTTACAGTGGTCCCTGTATAGTATTTCATTATGTTCAGTGGTCCCTGGGTAGAATATCATTATTTACAGCGGTCCCTGGGTATTATATCATTGTTTACAGTGGTCCCTGTGTAGAATATCATTATTTACATTGGTCCCTGTGTAATGTCTCAATATTTACAGTGGTCCCTGGGTAGAATATCATTATTTACACTGGTTCCTGGGATATAATTTATTATTTACTGTGGTACTTGGATAGTATACCAATATTTACAGTGGTCCCTGGGTAGAATATCATTATTTACAGTGTTCCCTGGGTAGTATATCAATATTTACAGTCGTCCCTGCGTTGTATATCATTATTTACAGTGAGCCCCTGGTAGTATTTCATTATTTACAGTGGTCCCTGGGTAGTACATCATTATTTACAGTGGTCCCTGAGCAGTATATCATTATTTACACTGGCTCCTGGGATATTACTTATTATTTACTATGGTACTTGGATAGTATATCAATATTTACAGTGGACCCTGGGTAGAATATCATTATTTACAATGTACCCTGGGTAGTACATCATTATTTACCGTGATCCCTGGATAGTATATCATTATATACAGTGGTCCCTGTGTAGTATACTAGTATTTACATTGGCTGTGGGCAGTTATCATCATTTACACTGGATGTCACTGGATAGTATTTCATTATTTACAGTGGCGCCAGGGCAGTATATCATTATTTTTAGTGGACCGTGGGCAGTATATCTTTATTTATAGTGTTCCCTTGGGAGTATATCATTACTTACAGTGGACCATGGGTATCATGTCCAATATACAGTCGTCCCTGCGTTGTATATCATTATTTTCAGTGGGCCCCTGGTAGTATTTCATTATTTACAGTGGTCCCTGAGCAGCATATCATTATTTACAGTTGTCCCTGGATAGTATATCTTTATTTACTGTAGCCCCTGGGTAGTATATCATTTTCAACAGTGGTTCCTGCGTAGTATATCGTTATTTACAGTGGTCACTGGGCAATATATCATTAAGCACAGTGGTCCCTGGGCAGTATACCATTATTTACAGTGGTCCCTGTGTAGTATATCATTATTTACAGTGGTCCCTGGGCAATATATCATTAATCACAGTGGGCTCTGGGTAGTATATCATCATTGACCGCGGTTCCTGGGAAGTATATCATTATTTACAGTGGTCCCTGGGTAGTATATCATTATTTACACAGGTCACTGGGTAGTATATCATCCTTTACAGTGGTCCGTGGATTGCATATCATTATTTACAGTTCTCCCTTGGTGATATATAATTATTTGCAGTGGTCTCTGGACGGTATATCATTATTCATAGTGGTCCCTGGGTAACATATCATTATTTACAGTGGACCCAGTGTAGTTTAGTATTATCTACAGTGGTCCCAGATTGATACATCATGATTTACAGTGGTCCCTGGATAGTATTTCATTACTGACAGTGGTCCCTCGGCAGTATATCATTATTTACAGTGGTCCCTTGATAGTGGATGATTATTTACAATGGTCCCTATGTAGTATATCATTATTTGCAGTGCTCTCTGATTAGAATATTATTATTTGCAGTGGTCCCTGGGTAGAATATCATTATCTACACTGGTCCCTGGGTAGTATATCATCATTCACAGTAGTGCCTGGGGAGTATATCATCATTTACAGTGGACCCTGGGCAGTCTGTCATAATTTACAGTGGTCCCTGTGTAGAATATCATTATTGATAGTGGTCCCTGGGTAGTATATCATTATTTACAGTGGTCCCTGAGTAGTATATCATTATTTACAGTGGTCCCTGGGTAGTATATCATCATTTACAGTAGTGCCTGGGGAGTATATCATCATTTACAGTGGATCCTGGGCAGTAAGTCTTTATTTACAGTGGTCCCTCGGTAGTATATCATTATTTACAGTGTTCACTGGGTAGACTATCATTGTTTACAGTGGTCCTTGGGTCGTAAATCATTATTTACAGTGGTTCCTTGGTAGAATATCATTAGTTACAGCGTTCCATGGGCACTTCACCATTATTAATAGTTGTCCATCGGTAGTATATTATATTCTGCAGTGGTCCCTGGGTAGTAAATCATTAATTACTGTAGTCCCTGGTAGAATGTCAGCATTTACAGTGGTCCCTGGTCAGAATGTCATTATTAACAGTTGTGCCTGGGTAGTACATTATTATTTGCATTTGACCCTGGGTAGAATATCATTATTTTCAGTGGTCTCTGTGCAGTATATCATTATTTACACTGGTCCCGGTGTAGAATATCATTATTTACAGTTGTCTCTGAGTAAAATATCATTATTTAAATTGGCCCCTGTGCTGTATATCATTATTTTTACTGTTCCCTGCATAGTTTAACATTATTTCCAGTGGTTTATGGGAAACGTATCATTATTTACAGTGGTCCCAGGGTAGTATATAATTTTTTTGCAGTGCGCCTGTGCAGTATATCACTGTTTGCAGTGGTCCCTGGGCAGTATATCTTTATTTACAGTGGTCCCTGAGTAGTCTATCATTATTTACATTCGTACCTGGGTAGTATATCATTATCTACAGTGATCCCTGGGTAGTATATCATTCTTTACAGTGGGCACTGGGTAGTAAATACTTATTTACAGTGGTCCCTGTGTAGTATGTCTTTATTTACAGTGGTCCCTGGGCAGTGTACCTTTATTTACAGTGGTCCCTGGGTAGTATATCATTATTTACAGTGGTCCCTGTGTAGTATGTCTTTATTTACAGTGGTTCCTGGTAGTATATCATTCATTACAGTGGTCCCATGATAGTATATCATTATTTAAAGTGGTCCCTGGGTAGTATATCATTATTTACAGAGGTCCCTGGGTAGTATATCATTATTTACAGTGGTCCCTGGGGTTTATATCATTATTTACAGTGGTCCCTGGGTAGTATATCATCATTTACAGTAGTGCCTGGGGAGTATATCATCATTTACAGTGGACCCTGGGCAGGAAGTCCCTGGGCAATATATCTTTATTTACAGTGGTCCCTGAGTAGTATAACATTATTTATAGTAGTCCCTGGTGAGTATATAATTATTTACAGTGGTCAATGGCCAGTCTGTCATTATTTACAGTGGTCCCTGTGTGGAATATCATTATTTACAGTGGTCCCTAGGTAGTATATCATTATTTACAGTGGTCACTGGGTAGAATATCATTATTTACAGTGGTCACTGGGTAGAATATCATTGTTGACAGTGGCCCCTGGGCAGTATATCATTATTTACAGTGGTTCCTTGGTATAGCTGTCCATCGGTAGTATATTATTTTCTGCAGTGGTCCCTGGGTAGTAAATCATTATTTACTGTAGTCCCTGGTAGAATATCAGCATTTACAGTGGTCCCTGGTCAGAATGTCATTATTCACAGTTGTGCCTGGGTAGTACATTATTATTTGCATTTGACCCTGGATAGAATATCATTATTTACAGTTGTCCCTGAGTAAAATATCATTATTTAAATTGGCCCCTGTGCTGTATATCATTATTTTCAGTGTTCCCTGCATAGTTTAACATTATTTCCAGTGGTTTCTTAGCAACGTACCATTATTTACAGTGGTCCCACGGGAGTATATAATTTTTTTGCAGTGCGCCTGTGCAGTATATCACTGTTTGCAGTCGGCCCTGGGCAGTGTATCTTTATTTACAGTGGTCCCTGAGTAGTCTATCATTATTTACATTCGTCCCTGGGTAGTATATCATTATCTACAGTGGTCCCTGGGTGGTATATCATTATTTACAGTGGTCCCTGGGTAGAATATCTTTATTTACAGTGGTCCCTGGGTAGAATATCATTATTTACATTCGTCCCTGGGTAGTATATCATTATGTACAGTGGTCCCTGGGTAGAATATCTTTATTTACAGTGGTCCCTGGGCAGTATATCATTATTTACAATTGTCCCTGGGTTGAATATAATTATCTACAGTTGTCCCTGGATAGTATATCTTAATTTGCCATTGTCCATGGGCAGTATATAATTATTTACAGTGCTCCATGGGTAGAATATCATTATTTACAGTGGTCCCTGTGTAGAAAGTCTTTATTTACATTGTTCCCGGGCGGTATATCTTTATTTACAGTGGTCACTGGGTAGTAAATCAGTATTTACAGTGACCCCTGTGTAGTACATCATTATTTGCAGTTGTCCCTGGGTAGAATATCATTATTTACAGTTGTCCCTCAGTATTGTATCACTATTTACAGTTGCCCCTGGACAGTGTATCATTATTTACAGTGGTCCCTAGGCAGTATTACCTTATTTACAGTGGTCTCTGTGCAGTATATCTTTATTTTTAGTGGTCCCTGGGTAGTATATCATTATTTTCAGTGTGCCTTGGTAGTATATCATTATTTACAGTGTGCCCTGGGTAGTATGTCATTATTCACAGTGGTTGTGTGCAGTATATCATTATCTGCAGTGGTCCCTGGGTAGTATATCATTATTTACAATGATCACTGGAAAGTATATCATTATCTGCAGTGGTCCTTGGGTAGTATAATCATTATTTACAGTGGTCCTTGTATAGAAATTCTTTAATTACAGTGGTTCCTGGGCGGGATACCTTTATTTACAGTGGTCACTGAGTTGTATATCATTATTTACAGTGGCCACTGTGTAGTATATCATTATTTACAGTAGTCCCTGGGTGGTATACTTTTATTTACAGTGGTCCCTGGGTGGTATTTCTTTATTTACCGTGGTCACTGGCTGGTATATCATTATTTACAGTGGTTCCTGGATAGGTTATTATAATTTATAATGGTCCCTGGGTGGTATACCTTTATTTACAGTGGTTCCTGGGTAGGTTATTATAATTTACAATGGTCCCTGGGTGGTATACCTTTATTTACAGTGGTCCCTGGGTGGTTTATCATTATTTACAGTGGCTCTGTGCAGTATATCATTATTTACAGTTGCTCTGTGCAGTATGTCATTATTTTCAATGATCACTGTGTAGTATATCATCATCTGCACTGGTCCCTGGGTAGTATATCATTATTTCCAGTGGTCCTTGTGTAGAAAGTCTTTATTTACTGTGGTTCCTGGGCGGTATTCCTTTATTTACAGTGGTCACTGGGTCGTATATCATTATTTACAGTGCACCCTGGGTAGTATATCACTATTTGCAGTGGTCCCTGGGCAGTATATCTGTATTTACAGATGATGTGGCGATGCCGGCGTTGGACTGGGGTGAGCACAGTAAGAAGTCTTACAACACCAGGTTCAAGTCCAACAGGTTTGTTTCGATGTCACTAGCTTTCGGAGCGCTGCTCCTTCCTCAGGTGAATGAAGAGGTATGTTCCAGAAACATATATAAAGATAAATTCAAAGATGCCAGACAATGCTTGGAATGCGAGCATTAGCAGGTGATTAAATCTTTATAGATCCAGAGATAGGGTAACCCCAGGTTAAAGAGGTGTGAATTGTGTCAAGCCAGGACAGTTGGTAGGATTTCGCAGGCCAGATGGTGGGGGGGTGAATGTAATGCGACATGAATCCCAGGTCCCGGTTGAGGCCGCACTCATGTGTGCGGAACTTGGCTATAAGCTTCTGCTCGGAGATACTGCGTTGTCGCGGGTCCTGAAGGCCGCCTTGGAGAACGCTTACCCGGAGATCAGAGGCTGAATGCCCTTGACTGCTGAAGTGTTCCCCGACTGGAAGGGAACATTCCTGCCTGGCGAGTGTTGCGCAATGTCCATTCATTCGTTGTCGCAGCGTCTGCATGGTCTCGCCAATGTACCACGCTTCGGGACACCCCTCCCCCAGCAGCCGAGATCCCTCCCCCCTCCCTCAGCAGCCGCGGCCCCCCTCCACCTCGTCTAGCAGCCGCGGTCCCCCTCCACCTCCCAGCAACTGTGGTCCCCCTCCCCCAGCAGCCGCGATCCCTCCCCCTCCCCCAGCAGCCGCGGCCCCCTCCCCCTCCTCTAGCAGCTACGGCCCCCCTCCCCCTCCTCTAGCAGCCGCGGCCCCCCTCCTCCTGCCCAAGCAGCCACGGTCCCCCTCCCCCTCCCCAGCAGCCGCGGTCCCCTTCCTCTCACCCAGCAGCCGCGGTCCCCCTCCCCTCCCCAGCAGCCGCGGTCCCCCTTCCCCAGCAGCCGCTGTCCCCCTCCCCCAGCAGCCGCGGTCCCCCTCCCCAGCAGCCGCGGTCCCCCTCCCCCAGCAGCCGTGGTCCCCTTCCCCTCACCCAGCAGCCGCGGTCCCCCTCCCCTTCGCCAGCAGCCGCGGTCCACCTCCCCCCCCACAAGCCGCGGTCCCCCTCCCCCTCCCCAGCAGCCACGGTCCCCCTCCCCCAGCAGCCGCAGTCCCCTTCCCCTCACCCAGCAGCCGCGGTCCCCCTCCCCTTCCCCAGCAGCTGTGGTCCCCCTCCCCCAGCAGCCGCGGTCCCCCTCCCCCAGCAGCCGCGGTCCCCCTCCCCAGCAGCCGCGGTCCCCCTCCCCCAGCAGCCGCGGCCCCCCTCCCCCAGCAGCCGCGGTCCCCCTCCCACTGCAGCCGCGGTCCCCCTCCCCCAGAAGCCGCGGTCCCCCTCCCCAGCAGCCGCGGTCCCCCTCCCCCAGCAGCCGCGGTCCCCCTCCCCCAGCAGCCGCGGTCCCCCTCACCCAGCAGCCGCGGTCCCCCTCCCCCAGCAGCCGCGGTCCCCCTCCCCCAGCAGCCGCGGCCCCCCTCCCCCAGCAGCCGCGGTCCCCCTCCCCCAGCAGCCGCGGTCCCCCTCCCCCAGCAGCCGCGGTCCCCCTCCCCCAGCAGCCGTGGTCCCCCTCCCCCAGCAGCCGCGGTCCCCCTCCCCCAGCAGCCGCGGTCCCCCTCCCCCAGCAGCCGCGGTCCCCCTCCCCAGAAGCCGCGGTCCCCCTCCCCCAGCAGCCGCGGTCCCCCTCCCCCAGCAGCCGCGGCCCCCCTCCCCCAGCAGCCGCGGTCCCCCTCCCCCAGCAGCCGCGGTCCCCCTCCCCCAGCAGCCGCGGTCCCCCTCCCCAGCAGCCGCGGTCCCCCTCCCCAGCAGCCGTGGTCCCCCTCCCCCAGCAGCCGCGGTCCCCCTCCCCCAGCAGCCGCGGTCCCAGTCCCCCAGCAGCCGCGGTCCCCCTCCCCCAGAAGCCGCGGTCCCCCTCCCCCTGCAGCCGCGGTCCCCCTCCCCAGCAGCCGCGGTCCCCCTCCCCCAGCAGCCGCGGTCCCCCTCCCCCAGCAGCCGCGGTCCCCCTCCCCCAGCAGCCGCGGTCCCCCTCCTCCAGCAGCCGCGGTCCCCCTCCCCCAGCAGCCGCGGTCCCCCTCCCCCAGCAGCCGCGGTCCCCCTCCCCCAGCAGCCGCGGTCCCCCTCCCCAACAGCCGTGGTCCCCCTCCCCCAGCAGCCGCGGTCCCCCTCCCCCAGCAGCCGCGGTCCCCCTCCCCCAGCAGCCGCGGTCCCCCTCCCCCAGCAGCCGCGGTCCCCCTCCCCCAGCAGCCGCGGTCCCCCTCCCCCAGCAGCCGCGGTCCCCCTCCCCCAGCAGCCGCGGTCCCCCTCCCCCAGCAGCCGCGGTCCCCCTCCCCCAGCAGCCGCGGTCCCCCTCCCCCAGCAGCCGCGGTCCCCCTCCCCCAGCAGCCGTGGTCCCCCTCCCCAGCAGCCGCGGTCCCCCTCCCCCAGCAGCCGCGGTCCCCCTCCCCTAGCAGCCGCGGTCCCCCTCCCCCAGCAGCCGCGGTCCCCCTCCCCCAGCAGCCGCGGTCCCCCTCCCACAGCAGCCGCGGTCCCCCTCCCCCAGCAGCCGCGGTCCCCCTCCCCCAGCAGCCGTGGTCCCCCTCCCCCAGCAGCCGCGGTCCCCCTCCCCCAGCAGCCGCGGTCCCCCTCCCCCAGCAGCCGCGGTCCCCCTCCCCAGCAGCCGCGGTCCCCCTCCCCCAGCAGCCGCGGTCCCCCTCCCCCAGCAGCCGCGGTCCGCCTCCCCCAGCAGCCGCGGTCCCCCTCCCCCAGCAGCCGCGGTCCCCCTCCCCCAGCAACCGCGTTCCCCCTCCCCCAGCAGCCGCGGTCCCCCTCCCCCAGCAGCCGCGGTCCCCCTCCCCAGCAGCCGCGGTCCCCCTCCCCCAGCAGCCGCGGTCCCCCTCCCCCAGCAGCCGTGGTCCCCCTCCCCCAGCAGCCGTGGTCCCCCTCCCCCAGCAGCCGCGGTCCCCCTCCCCCAGCAGCCGCGGTCCCCCTCCCCAGCAGCCGCGGTCCCCCTCCCCCAGCAGCCGCGGTCCCCCTCCCCCAGCAGCCGCGGTCCCCCTCCCCCAGCAGCCGCGGTTTCCCTCCCCCAGCAGCCGCGGTCCCCCTCCCCCAGCAGCCGCGGTCCCCCTCCCCCAGCAGCCGCGGTCCCCCTCCCCCAGCAGCCGTGGTCCCCCTCCCCCAGCAGCCGCGGTCCCCCTCCCCAGCAGCCGCGATCCCCCTCCCCCAGCAGCCGCGGTCCCACTCCCCCAGCAGCCGCGGTCCCCCTCCCCCAGCAGCCGCGGTCCCCCTCCCCCAGCAGCCGTGGTCCCCCTCCCCCAGCAGCCGCGGTCCCCCTCCCCAGCAGCCGCGATCCCCCTCCCCCAGCAGCCGCGGTCCCACTCCCCCAGCAGCCGCGGTCCCCCTCCCCCAGCAGGTGCGGTCCCCCTCCCCCAGCAGCCGCGGGTCCCCTCACCCAGCAGCCGCGGTCCCCCTCCCCCAGCAGCCGCGGTCCCCTCCCCTAGCAGCCGCGGTCCCCCTCACCCAGCAGCCGCGGTCCCCCTCCCCAGCAGCCGCGGTCCCCCTCCCCCAGCAGCCGCGGTCCCCCTCCCCCAGCAGCCGCGGTCCCCCTCCCCCAGCAGCATTGTCTCGGGTCGGACAGTTTGATGGTGCTGTTTATTTGATGTGTATATAATGTTTATTTGGGTATGTTTTCCCTGAGATTGCCTGTCCTGCCCGCTCTTCCCGCGGGCAGGGTGAGGCAGCGCCCGCCGCTGGCATCGGCCTGGAGCTGGGACACAACAAAGCAAAACAGACCAGAAGTAACTGATGGACAAAACAAAATGTGGGGAGTGCCCCAAACCGCGGGTGGAGCACAGCCCCAAGAGAACAGGAAAAGAGACCAAACCTCACCCAATACCCGCCCAATGAAAGTGTGAGAATGGGGGTCAGTCCGGCAGCCCACCCCCTGCGGGGCCCAGCCAGCCCGGAAAGCTTCGAGTGTGCCCGTGGGCAGCGCCTGCCCCCGCTCCAGGGACCCCCGGCCGCCACCCAGCCATTCCCCCGGCACCCACAGCCCGGCCCTCCGCCACCCAGCCCTTCCCACGGCACCCACAGCCCGGCCCTCCGCCACCCAGCCCTTCCCACGGCACCCACAGCCCTCCGCCACCCAGCCCTTCCCACGGCACCCACAGCCCTCCGCCACCCAGCCCTTCCCACGGCACCCACAGCCCTCCCCCACCCAGCCCTGCCCACGGCACCCACAGCCCTCCGCCACCCAGCCCTTCCCACGGCACCCACAGCCCGGCCCTCCGCCACCCAGCCCTTCCCACGGCACCCACAGCCCTCCGCCACCCAGCCCTTCCCACGGCACCCACAGCCCGGCCCTCCCCCACCCAGCCCTTCCCACGGCACCCACAGCCCTCCGCCACCCAGCCCTTCCCACGGCACCCACAGCCCGGCCCTCCGCCACCCAGCCCTTCCCACGGCACCCACAGCCCTCCCCCACCCAGCCCTGCCCACGGCACCCACAGCCCGGCCCTCCGCCACCCAGCCCTTCCCACGGCACCCACAGCCCTCCGCCACCCAGCCCTTCCCACGGCACCCACAGCCCTCCGCCACCCAGCCCTTCCCACGGCACCCACAGCCCTTCCCCACCCAGCCCTGCCCACGGCACCCACAGCCCTCCGCCACCCAGCCCTTCCCACGGCACCCACAGCCCTCCGCCACCCAGCCCTTCCCACGGCACCCACAGCCCTCCGCCACCCAGCCCTTCCCACGGCACCCACAGCCCTCCGCCACCCAGCCCTTCCCACGGCACCCACAGCCCGGCCCTCCGCCACCCAGCCCTTCCCACGGCACCCACAGCCCGGCCCTCCGCCACCCAGCCCTTCCCACGGCACCCACAGCCCTCCGCCACCCAGCCCTTCCCACGGCACCCACAGCCCTCCCCCACCCAGCCCTGCCCACGGCACCCACAGCCCTCCGCCACCCAGCCCTTCCCACGGCACCCACAGCCCTCCGCCACCCAGCCCTTCCCACGGCACCCACAGCCCTCCGCCACCCAGCCCTGCCCACGGCACCCACCGCCCTCCGCCACCCAGCCCTTCCCACGGCACCCACCGCCCTCCGCTCCGCCAGCCACCCGAATGGAGATTGGCGGAGGTGCGGATTCCTGAGCAGCGCCTCCCTTACGACAGCCGCCACTCCTGACGGGGGAGAGCTGCGGCGCCTGGAGACCGTGTTCCAGACTTTGAGGAGGTCCTGGTACAAGACGGGCAGCGCCAACAGAGAGTTCCGAAGACCCTGCTGGTCCACAGACAGGATCCGCACGTCGTAGTTCAGGCCGAGCCCCTGGGGGGAGAAACCCGTCGCCAGGGCCCCACCGTGGAGGAGGCTCAGCGTACAGGTAACGCTGCAGAGTCTGAGGGTGGAAAGTGGCAGTCTGGGTGCGGAGGCACACCAGCGCCTGACCGCCCTCCGCCATCGGGAGACTCCAGACCTCCGCAGCGACCCCGTGCAGTCGATTGTCCCGGAGGAACCGAAGCCGGGCTCTCTGGATGGTGGGACAAAGCCAGGGGGGGGAGTCAGTGACCAGCCGGGACCACAGCATGGAGGCGATCAGCTGGTTTATGACGAGAACTCGGCCCCTGTGGGACAGCACTCGGAGCCGTCCTGTCCAGCGTCCCAGGCCAGCGGTGACCTTGGTCTCCAGCTCCTGCCCGTTCGCCGGCCAGGCTCCCTCTGCCGGGCAAAGATGGACTCCCAGGTCGAGGCTGTTGGTCCGACTCCAGCTGAAGGGCCCGAGCTCCTCCGGGAGGGGGTCCACCTGCCACGGACCGACCAGGAGTCCGGAACATTTGGCCCAGTTGATCCGTGGGGAGGACGCGGCGGAGTAGACAGCTTGGCTCTCTCGCATCCTCCGGGGGTCCCCGGGGTCAGTGACCATGAGGAACACGGCATCAGCGTCCACCGAGAGGACCACCCCCCCGTCCGGCTCGCGCAGAACCAGCCCCGTGAACCCCCTCCGCAGGAGGCACAGGAAAGGCTCCACGCAGAGGGAATAATGTTGGCCGGACAGGGGGCAGCCCTGACGCACTCCTCTCCCAAAGCGAAGGGGCGCCGTCAGGGACCCGTTAACCTTAATCAGACTCTCCGAGGCGGCGGACAGTAACCGGATCCGGGGGACAAAATACCACCCGACCCCGACAGCTCGCAGAGTCCCGAGAAAATCCCCGGGCCCCACCCTGTCGAACGCCTTCTCCTGGTCAAGAGACAGGAAGGTGCTCGACATACCAGTCCGCTGGGGAAAGTGAATAATGTCCCGGGCCAGGTGGATATTGTCATAGATTGTGCGGTCCGGGACTGTGTAGGACTGGTCAGGGTGGATCATGTGGTCCAGCTCGGGGCCAAGGTGTAAACACAGCACCTTGGCGAAGATTTTATAGTCCGTGCTGAGGAGGCAGACCGGTCGCCAGTTCTTAAGTCGCCGGAGATCCCCCTTCTTGGGCAGCAGGGCAATGATGGCCCTGCGCCACGAAAGGGGCATCTCCCCGGTCGCGGTACATTCCCCCAGGACCCCCGCGTAGTCTCTCCCCAGGACGTCCCAGCACGCCCTGAGGAACTCCACGGTCAGCCCGTCCAGCCCTGGGGATTTGCCCCGTGAGAGGCTGTCCAGGGGGCCGGTCAGCTCTTGGAGGTTGATGGCATTATCGAGCTTCCCGGCGCCCTCCGGGCCCACCTGCGGCAGGTCCTCCCACAGAACTCTGCAAGCGTCCTCGCCGGACGGACCCGGATGTGGTGTTGGGTGTTCTGACACACAGATGAGCCAACACAGTTGCATATGGTACAACGCTTCTTTATTTGAACTCACTATTTACAGCTTGGTCTTTGCACTCTGCACGTGGGGGGCTCCCTGCTTGTGGTGTTTCAACAGCTCTTTCTTGTTCCCTTCTCCCCAGACCTACTGACCTCCAGGTGTCGTGCTCGTGCTTTTTATGTGGTTGGTGTTCTTGTCTGTGATTGGTTGTGGTGTTGTGTACTCTGATTTGCCTGTTAGTGTGTCCATCATGATGTGTGTGTTTGAATATCATGACATCCCCCCTTTTTACAAAGATATGTGCCTACGTGGTGATAAATATGATCGTGACGTGAGTGCATCTAAGAGTGTGTGTGTGTCGTGTGCAGCATGTGTCTATGACGGAACTATGTACATGGGGCGATGTCGAGTGCGTCACATGAATCCAGTTGTACCATAACATAACAGAAATGTGAACGAGAGAAGAAGAAAAAAAATTTGAACAGTTGTCCAGTCAGACGACATCTGGAACGATAAACAATAACAGGTTATCATGTAAAATTGTCCAACTTGTTAGACATATGAACGGTGTTATAAGTCCAGTCTAATGGGCTTGCGACGAGTTCGGGTTGACCGCCTCAAGGGTGGATCAAGAACCACCGGCTGCTGTGCAGGCATGGCCATGGGTGGCGATGGAAAGGGCGTGATGTGCGGCAGCTCCACAAAGTCATCCTCGGAAGCCTGTTAAGGATCTGGCGTGTGCGTGCTGTGTGGCTGTGAGCGTGGAAGTCGGCGAAGGGCGCGCCGATTGCGGCGACGCACGGAACCATCCGGCATGCGAACCAGGAACGAGCGGGGAGCCACTTGTCGGAGGACTTCGGCCGGTGCTGACCAGCCACCATACGGTTGATGGACGCGTACTTTGTCTCCGGAGGACAGGGGGGGCAGGTCCGTCGCTCGTGTGTCGTACCGACCTTTCTGGCGATCACGCTGCAGTTGCATGTCCCGAAGAACCGCCTCATGGTCTGTTGTCGGTGCCAGGACGGAAGGTACCGTCGTCCTGAGGGAGCGACCCATTAGTAGCTGCGCTGGCGAGAGACCCGTGGATAGCGGGGCCGATCGATAGGCCAGCAAGGCAAGATTAAAGTCCGATCCGGCAGCAGCCGCCTTGCACAGGAGCCGCTTGGCG
Source organism: Scyliorhinus torazame (assembly GCF_047496885.1). Classification (NCBI taxonomy): domain Eukaryota; kingdom Metazoa; phylum Chordata; class Chondrichthyes; order Carcharhiniformes; family Scyliorhinidae; genus Scyliorhinus; species Scyliorhinus torazame. Next base: position 2,163,894 of record NW_027307763.1, on the reverse strand, counting down.
ATGTGGACACCCTTTTCAGCCTTCCCGTTCGATTGTGGATGCAGAGGGCTGGATGTCACATGAGTGAAACCATATGCTGCGGCAAAGGACGACCATTCACGGCTGGCGAAACAGGGTCCATTGTCTGACATGACAGTCCTTGGAATGCCATGGCGAGCAAACGTTTCCTTGCAGGCCCCAATGACTGCGGACGACGTCAGATCATGGAGAGGCATGACTTCCGGGTAGTTTGAGAAGTAGTCTATAATAACAATGTAATCTCTGCCGAGCGCGTGAAATAGGTCAACACCCACCTTCGCCCAGGGGGACGTCACCATCTCGTGTGGTAGAAGTGTTTCCGGAGGTTGCGCCGGCTGAAACCTCTGACAGGTTGTGCAGTTGAGCACCATGTTGGCTATGTCTTCATTAATATCCGGCCAATATACCGCCTCCCGGGCCCTTCGTCTGCATTTTTCGACGCCCAAGTGGCCTTCGTGTAGTTGACGAAGAATCATCTGGCGCACACTGTGTGGAATGACGATCCTATGCGATTTCATAAGGACCCCGTCTATATTGGTGAGATCATCTCGCACATTATAAAACTGGGGGCACTGCCCTTTTAGCCACCCTTCCGTCATGTGGCGCATCACTCGCTGCAGCAGAGGGTCAGTCGCCGTCTCTGCGCGTATGTGGGCCAGACAAGGATCATCAGCTGGCATATTTGCTGCTGTCAGAGTCACGTGTGCCTCAATTTGACGCACGAACCCCTCCGCATCTGGTGGTGTGCTCACTGCTCGGGAAAGAGTGTCCGCCACTATGAGTTCCTTCCCCGGAGTGTAGATCAGTTCAAAATCGTACCTCCTGAGTTTAAGTAAGATGCGCTGGAGGCGAGGAGTCATGTCGTTCAGGTCTTTGTTAATGATGTTGACCAGGGGGCGGTGGTCAGTTTCGACCGTAAATCGTGGCAGGCCATACACATAGTCGTGGAACTTGTCCAGTCCAGTTAACAAGCCCAGGCATTCTTTTTCGATTTGCGCGTAGCGCTGTTCGGTAGGGGTCATGGCTCGTGAGGCATACGCAACCGGGGCCCATGATGACGTGCTGTCTTTTTGCAGGAGTACCGCTCCAATACCAGATTGGCTGGCGTCTGTTGAGATCTTTGTAGGGCGAGTCGCGTCAAAGAAGGCCAGCACTGGTGCCGTGACCAGTTTGTGCTTGAGCTCCTCCCATTCCCGCTGATGCGGCTGGTGCCAGTTGAATTCCGTCGATTTATTTACGAGATGGCGCATGTTTGTTGTATGAGAAGCCAGGTTGGGAATGAACTTCCCAAGGAAGTTGACCATGCCCAGGAATCTTAAGACAGCCTTCTTGTCAGCCGGTCGTGGCATGGCTGTGATGGCGCTAACCTTGTCTGCATCGGGACGGACCCCTGACCTTGAGATGTGGTCCCCGAGGAATTTCAGCTCCGTCTGGCCGAAAGCACACTTCGCACGGTTGAGACGCAGGCCATTTTGCCGTATGCGGGTGAAGACACGTCGAAGACGATGCATGTGTTCCTGCGGAGTGGTGGACCAAATGATGATATCGTCCACATATACACGTACCCCTTCGATGCCTTCCATCATCTGCTCCATAATGCGGTGGAATACTTCAGATGCCGAAATGATGCCGAATGGCATCCGGTTGTAGCAGAATCTGCCAAAAGGGGTGTTGAATGTGCATAGTCTTCGGCTGGCCGGGTCCAGTTGGATCTGCCAGAATCCTTTGGACGCATCCAATTTAGTGAATATGTTGGCTCGCGCCATCTCGCTGGTGAGGTCTTCTCGTTTCGGGATGGGATAGTGTTCCCGCATGATGTTGTTGTTCAGATCTTTTGGATCTATACATATACGGAGCTCGCCAGAGGGCTTCTTTACACAAACCATGGAGCTGACCCATGGCGTGGGCTCCGTGACCTTGGATAGGACCCCTTGGTCCTGAAGAATCTGCAGTTGTGCCTTGAGGCGGTCTTTGAGAGGCGCAGGAACCCTGCGAGGTGCGTGAACGACAGGGATGGCGTCCGGTCTGAGTCGAATCTTGTACGTGTATGGCAATGTCCCCATGCCTTCAAAAACCTCCTGGTTGTGAGCGAGGAGGGAATGGAGATTCGCGTGGAACTCAGCATCCGGGAAGTCGGATATCTCATCTGGAGAGAGAGACATGATGCGCTGTACCAGGTGAAGGACCTTACACGCTTGTGCGCCCAGTAACGAGTCCTTTGATGAGCCCACAACTTCGAAGGGGAGTGTGGCCGTGTACCTCTTGTGAGTCACCTGTAGCTGGCAAGATCCTACGGACGGGATAACGTTCCCGTTATAGTCAACCATCTTAAGCCGGGATGGTGTGATGGGTGGTTTGACCTTCATGGCCTGGACTGCAGAGTAAGCAATCAGGTTGGCGGATGCGCCGGTGTCCAGACGGAAGGCGACGCGCGATCGGTTGACCGTCAGGGTGGCACACCACTCATCGTCTGGATTGATGGCATTGACCTTGTTGACATCAATGACGGCAACTCGGAAGTCATCCTGGTCATCTGCATCACTTAACTGGAAGTCGTGATGCGTGGGCTGGACGGTCCTGACTCGTGTGCGAGGTTGTCGAGGATGCGCCGGATCCATGGGTTGAGCCGCACGACAGCGGGCTGCGTAGTGGCCTATCATGGCACATCTGTTGCACTGTCGGTATTTTGCAGGACATTGCCCTTTTAATTGTAGACCTCCACAATTGCTGCACGTCATGACGTCACGACGTTCGTTGCGCCACTGCGCATGCGCAGTGCGATCTTGCGGTGGGCGCGCCTGCGCAGTGCGTCCCTCGTTGTGGCCGTTATTTTTGGCGCGCACCTGCGCGGGAGACCGCGAAAAGCGCGGGAAGCGGCCGCTGTCGTCCGGGCCGTGGGGCGGGAAGAAATCGACGGCCTGGATGCGTTCAACGTCGTGGGCGGCCTGGCTTGCCGATTCGACGGCTGGGGACCCCCTCCGTGCCAACTCGGACGCCTGAAATCGGGCAAAACGGCAGGCAGCATTTTCATGGAGGACACAGGCTTCCACAGCAGACGCTAAGGTGAGGCTCTTTATTTTAAGAAGCTGCTGGCGTAGGCCACTAGAGGCAACGCCAAAAACAATCTGGTCCCTGATCATGGACTCTGTAGTGGTGCCGTAACCGCAGGACTGCGCTAGAATCCGGAGGTGCGTCAAAAAGGGTTGAAAAAGCTCCTCCTTACCTTGCAGGCGTTGCTGAAAGATGTATCTTTCAAAAGTTTCGTTTACTTCAGTTTGAAAGTGCTGGTCCAGTTTGAGGATGACCGTGTCATATTTGGCCTGGTTTTCGCCTTCTTCGAACACCAGTGAATTAAAGACATCGTTTGGGTGGGGGCCTGCGTAGAAGAGGAGCATTGCAATCTTCGAATCATCCGAGGCATTCTGTTTTTCGGTGGCACGGATGTACAGGTCAAATCGCTGCCTGTAGAGCTTCCAGTTGGTGCCTAGGTTCCCCGTGACTTGCATCGGCTGCGGTTTGCCGGTGTGGTCCATGTCCAGAATGGCAGGTTAGTAGGCAGGTATCGATCCACTCCTGTACCATGTGGTGTTGGGTGTTCTAACACACAGAAGAGCCAACACAGTTGCATATGGTACAACGCTTCTTTATTTAAACTCACTATTTACAACTTGGTCTTTGCACTCTGCACGTGGGGGGCTCCCTGCTTGTGGTGTTTCAACAGCTCTTTCTTGTTTCCTTCTCCCCAGACCTACTGACCTCCAGGTGTCGTGCTCCTGCTTTTTATGTGGTTGGTGTTCTTGTCTGTGATTGGTTGTGGTGTTGCGTACTCTGATTTGCCTGTTAGTGTGTCCATCATGATGTGTGTGTTTGAATATCATGACACCTCACTCTCTGTGTCCCTCGCTCTCTGTGTCCCTCGCTCTCTGTGTCATTCGCTCTCTCTGTGTTCCTCGCTCTCTCTGTGTCTCTCACTCTCTCTGTGTCCCACACTCTCTCTGTGTGTCCCTCGCTCTCTGTGTCCCTCGCTCTCTCTGTGTGTCCCTCGCTCTCTCTGTGTCCCTGGCTCTGTCTGTGAGTCCCTCACTCTCTCTCTGTGTCACTCACTCTCTCTGTGTCCCACACTCTCTCTGTGTGTCCCTCACTCTCTGTGTCCCTCGCTATGTCTGTGTGTTCCTCTCTCTCTGTGTCCCTCGCTCTCTGTTTCCTCGCTCTCTCTGTGTCACTCGCGCTCTCTGTGTCCCTCACTCTCCCTGTGTCCCTCCCTTTCTGTGTGTTCCTCGCTCTCTCTGTGTCCCTCGCTCTGTCTGTGTCCCTCGCGGTCTCTGTGTCCCTCGCGGTCTCTGTGTCCCTCCCGGTGTCTGTGTCGCTTGCGCTCTCTGTGTCCCTCGCTCTCTCTGTGTCCCTCGTGCTCTGTGTCCCTCGCTCTCTCTGTGTCCCTCGTTCTCTGTGTCCCTCACTCTCTGTGTCCCTCGCGTTCTCTGTGTCCCTCGCTCTCTCTGTGTCCCTCGTGCTCTGTGTTACTCGCTCTCGGTGTCTCTCGTTCTCTGTGTCCCTCGTTCTCTGTGACCCTAGCTCCTGTATCCCAAACTCTCTGTGTCCCTCGCGCTCTCTGTGTCCCTCGCTCTCTCTGTGTCCCTCGCTCTCTGTGTCCCACACTCTCTGTGTCGCTCGCTCTCTGTGTCCCTCGCTCTCTGTGTCCCTCGTTCTCTGTGTCCCTAGCTCTCTGTGTCCCAAACTCTCTGTGTCCCTCGTGCTCTCTGTGTCCCTCGCTCTCTCTGTGTCCCTCGCTCTCTGTGCCCCACACTCTCTGTGTCGCTCGCTCTCTGTGTCCCTCGCGCTCTGTGTCCCTCGCTCTCTCTGTGTCCCTCGTTCTCTGTGTCCCTCGCGCTCTCTGTGTCCCTCTCTCTCTCTGTGTCCCTCGTGCTCTGTGTCCCTCGCTCTCTCTGTGTCCCTCGTTCTCTGTGTTCTTCACTCTCTGTGTCCCTCACTCTCTCTGTGCCCCTCACTCTCTGTGACCCTCACTCTCTGTGTCCCTCACTCACTCTCTGTCCCTCACTCTCTCTGTGGCCCTCAATCTCTGTGTCCCTGACTCTCTCTGTGTCCCTCGCTCTCTGTGTCCCTCGCTCTCTGTGTCCCTCACTCTCTCTGTGTCCCTCACTCTCTGTGTCTCTCGCTCTCTCTGTGTGTCCCTCGCTCTCTGTGTCCCTCACTCTCTGTGCCCCTCACTCTCTCTGTGTCCCTCACTCTCTGTGTCCCTCGCGCTCTCTGCGTCCCTCGCTCTCTCTGGGTCCCTCGCTCCCTCTGGGTCCCTCACTCTCTCTGTGTCCCTCACTCTCTTTGTCCCTCGCTCTCTGTGTCCCTCGCTCTCTGTGTCATTCGCTCTCTCTGTGTTCCTCACTCTCTGTGTGTCCCTCTCTCTCTCTCTGTCTCTCAATCTCTCTGTGTCCCTCGCTCTCTCTGTGTGTCCCTCGCTATCTGTGTCCCTCGCTCTCTCTGTGTGTCCATCGCTCTCTGTGTCCCTCACTCTCTCTGTGTCCCACACTCTCTCTGTGTGTCCCTTACTCTCTGTGTCCCTCGCTATCTCTGTGTGTCCCTCGCTCTCTGTGTCTCTCGCTCTCTGTGTCCTCGCTCTCTCTGTGTCACTCGCGCTCTCTGTGTCCCTCACTCTCTGTGTTCTACACTCTCTCTGTGTCCCTCGCTCTCTGTGTCCTCGCTCTCTCTGTGTCCCTCACTCTCTCTGTGTCCCTCTCTTTCGGTGTGTCCCTCACTCCCTCTGTGTCCCTCACTCTCTCTGTGTCCCTCGCTCTCTCTGTGTCCCTCGCTCTCTCTGTTTCCCTCGCTCTCTGTGTTCCTCACTGCCTGTGTCTCTCACTCTCTCTGTGTTTCCCTCGCTCTCTGTGTCCCTCGCTCTCTGTGTCCCTCGTTCTCTCTGTGCGTCCCTCGCTCTCTATGTCCCTCGCTCTCTCTGTGTCCCTTGCTCTGTCTGGGTCCCTCGCTCTCTCTGTGTGTCCCTCGCTCTCAGTGTCCCTCGCTCTCTGTGTCCCTCGCTCTCTCTGTGTCCCTAGCGCTCTCTGTGTCACTCGCTCTCTGTGTCCCACACTCTCTCAGTGTGTCCCTCACTCTCTGTATCCTTCACTCTCTAAGTGTCCCTCGCTCTCTGTGTCCCTTGCTCTCTGTGACCCTCGCTCTCTCTGTGTCGCCCACTCTCTCTCTGTCCCTCGCGGCCTCTGTGTCCCTCCCGGTGTCTGTGTCGCTCGCACTCTCTGTGTCCCTCGCGCTCTCTGTGTCACTCGTGCTCTCTGTGTCCTTCGCTCTCTGTGTCCCTCGCTCTCTGTGTCCCACATTCTCTGTGTCGCTCGCTCTCTGTGTCCCTCGCTCGCTGTGTCCCTCGTTCTCTGTGTCCCTAGCTCTCTGTGTCCCAAACTCTCTGTGTCCCTCGTGCTCTCTGTGTCCCTCGCTCTCTCTGTGTCCCTCGCTCTCTGTGCCCCACACTATCTGTGTCACTCGCTCTGTGTCCCTTGCGCTCTGTGTCCCTCGCTCTCTCTGTGTCCCTCGTTCTCTGTGTCCCTCGCGCTCTCTGTGTCCCTCTCTCTCTCTGTGTCCCTCGTGCTCTGTGTCCCTCGCTCTCTCTGTGTCCCTCGTTCTCTGTGTTCTTCACTCTCTGTGTCCCTCACTCTCTCTGTGCCCCTCACTCTCTGTGACCCTCACTCTCTGTGTCCCTCACTCACTCTCTGTCCCTCACTCTCTCTGTGGCCCTCACTCTCTGTGTCCCTGACTCTCTCTGTGTCCCTCGCTCTCTGTGTCCCTCGCTCTCTGTGTCCCTCACTCGCTCTGTGTCCCTCACTCTCTGTGTCTCTCGCTCTCTCTGTGTGTCCCTCGCTCTCTGTGTCCCTCACTCTCTGTGCCCCTCACTCTCTATGTGTCCCTCACTCTCTGTGTCCCTCGCGCTCTCTGCGTCCCTCGCTCTCTCTGGGTCCCTCGCTCCCTCTGGGTCCCTCACTCTCTCTGTGTCCCTCACTCTCTTTGTCCCTCGCTCTCTGTGTCCCTCGCTCTCTGTGTCATTCGCTCTCTGTGTTCCTCACTCTCTGTGTGTCCCTCTCTCTCTCTCTGTCTCTCAATCTCTCTGTGTCCCTCGCTCTCTCTGTGTGTCCCTCGCTCTCTGTGTCCCTCGCTCTCTCTGTGTGTCCCTCGCTCTCTGTGTCCCTCATTCTCTCTGTGTCCCACACTCTCTCTGTGTGTCCCTCACTCTCTGTGTCCCTCGCTATCTCTGTGTGTCCCTCGCTCTCTGTGTCTCTCGCTCTCTGTGTCCTCGCTCTCTCTGTGTCACTCGCGCTCTCTGTGTCCCTCACTCTCTGTGTTCTACACTCTCTCTGTGTCCCTCGCTCTCTGTGTCCTCGCTCTCTCTGTGTCCCTCACTCTCTCTGTGTCCCTCTCTTTCGGTGTGTCCCTCACTCCCTCTGTGTCCCTCATTCTCTCTGTGTCCCTCGCTCTCTCTGTATCCCTCGCTCTCTCTGTGTCCCTCGCTCTCTGTGTTCCACACTCTCTGGGTCCATCACTCTGTGTGTCCCTCGCTTACTGTGTCCCTCGCTCTCTCTGTTTCCCTCGCTCTCTGTGTTCCTCACTCTCTGTGTCTCTCACTCTCTCTGTGTTTCCCTCGCTCTCTGTGTCCCTCGCTCTCTGTGTCCCTCGTTCTCTCTGTGCGTCCCTCGCTCTCTATGTCCCTCGCTCTCTCTGTGTCCCTTGCTCTGTCTGTGTCCCTCGCTCTCTCTGTGTGTCCCTCGCTCTCAGTGTCCCTCGCTCTGTGTCCCTCGCTCTCTCTGTGTCCCTCGCTCTCTCTGTGTCCCTCACTCTCTCTGTGTTCCACACTCTCTGTGTCCCTCGCTCTCTGTGTCCCTCGCGCTCTCTGTGTCCCTAGCGCTCTCTGTGTCACTCGCTCTCTGTGTCCCACACTCTCTCAGTGTGTCCCTCACTCTCTGTATCCTTCACTCTCTAAGTGTCCCTCGCTCTCTGTGTCCCTTGCTCTCTCTGTGACCCTCGCTCTCTCTGTGTCGCCCACTCTCTCTCTGTCCCTCGCGGCCTCTGTGTCCCTCCCGGTGTCTGTGTCGCTCGCACTCTCTGTGTCCCTCGCGCTCCCTGTGTCACTCGTGCTCTCTGTGTCCTTCGCTCACTGTGTCCCTCGCTCTCTGTGTCCCTCACTCTCTGTGTCCCTCGCTCTCTGTGTCCCTTGCTCTCTCTCTGCCCCTCGCTCTCTCTGTGTCCCTCGCTCTCTGTGTGTCCCTCGCTCTCTCTGTGTCCCTCGCTCTCTGTGTGTCCCTCGCTCTCTCTGTGTCCCTCGCTCTCTGTGTCCCTCACTCTCTGTGTCCCTCGCACTCTCTGTGTCCTTCGCTCTCTCTGTGTCCCTCGCTCTCTGTGTCCCACACTCTCTGTGTCCGACACTCTCTGTGTCCCTTGCCCTTTGTGTCCCTCGCTCTCTGTGTCCCTCACTCTTTGTGTCCCTCATGCTCTGTGCTACTCGCTCTCTGTGTCCCTCGCTCTCTGTGTCCCACACTCTCTGTGTCCCACACTCTCTGTGTCCCTCACTCTCTGTGTCCCTCACACTCTGTGTCCCTCGATCTCTGTGTCCCACACTCTCTGTGTCCCTCGCTCTCCCTTTGTCGCTCACTCTCCGTGTCCCTCACTCTCTCTGTGTCCCTTGCTCTCTCTGTGTCCCTCGCTCTCTGTGTCCCTCGCTCTCTCTGTGTCCCTCCATCTCTCTGTGTCCCTCGCTCTCCCTGTGTCGCTCACTCTCGGTATCCCTCACTCTCTCTGTGTCCCTCACTCTCTGTGTTCCTCACTCTCTGTGACCCTCACTCTCTCTGTGTCCCTCACTCACTCTCTGTCCCTCACTCTCTCTGTGGCCCTCACTCTCTGTGTCCCTGACTCTTTCTGTGTCCCTCGCTCTCTGTGTCCCTCGCTCTCTGTGCCCCTCACTCTCTGTGTCTCTCGCTCTCTCTGTGGGTCCCTCGCTCTCTGTGTCCCTCACTCTCTCTGCCCCTCACTCTCTCTGTGTCCCTCACTCTCTGTGTCCCTCGCACTCTCTGCGTCCCTCGCTCTCTCTGGGCCCCTCGCTCCCTCTGGGTCCCTCACTCTATCTGTGTCCCTCACTCTCTGTGTCCCTCGCTCTCTGTGTCCCTCGCTCTCTGTGTCCCTCACTCTCTCTGTGTCTCTCAATCTCTCTGTGTCCCACACTCTCTCTGTGTGTCCCTCGCTCTCTGTGTCCCTCGCTCTCTCTGTGTGTCCCTCGCTCTCTGTATCCCTCGCTCTCTCTGTGTCCCTGGCTCTGTCTGTGTGTCCCTCACTCTCTGTGTCCCACACTCTCTCTCTGTGTCATTCACTCTCTCTGTGTCCCACACTCTCTCTGTGTGTCCCTCACTCTCTGTGTCCCTCGCTATCTCTGTGTGTCCCTCGCTCTCTGTGTCCCTCGCTCTCTGTGTCCTCGCTCTCTCTGTGTCACTCGCGCTCTCTGTGTCCCTCACTCTCTCTGTGTCCCTCCCTTTATGTGTGTCCCTCGCTCTCACTGTGTCCCTCGCTCTGTCTGTGTCCCTCGCTCTGTCTGTGACCCTCGCTCTGTGTCCCTCACTCTCTCTCTGTCCCTCACTCTCTCTGTGCCCCTCACTCTCTCTGTGTCCCTCGCTCTCTCTGTGTCCCTCGCTCTCTCTGTGTCCCTCGCTCTCTGTGTTCCACACTCTCTGTGTCCCTCACTCTCTCTCTGTGTCCCTCGCTCTCTCTGTTTCCCTCGCTCTCTGTGTTCCTCACTCTCTCTGTGTCCCTTGCTCTGTCTGTGTCCCTCGCTCTCTCTGTGTGTCCCTCGCTCTCTGTGTCGCTCGCTCTCTGTGTCCCTCGCTCTCTCTCTGTGTCCCTCGCTCTCTGCGTCCCTCGCGCTCTCTGTGTCCCTCGCGCTCTCTGTGTCACGCGCTCTCTGGGTCACTCGCTCTCTGTGTCCCACACTCTCTCAGTGTGTCCCTCACTCTCTGTATCCTTCACTCTCTAAGTGTCCCTCACTCTCTGTGTCCCTTGCTCTCTGTGACCCTCGCTCTCTGTGTCCCTCACTCTCTCTGTGTCCCTCACTCTCTGTGTCTCTCGCTCTCTCTCTGTGTCCCTCGCTCTCTGTGTCCCTCACTCTCTGTGCCCCTCACTCTCTCTGTGTCCCTCACTCTCTGTGTCCCTCGCGCTCTCTGCGTCCCTCGCTCTCTCTGGGTCCCTCGCTCCCTCTGGGTCCCTCACTCTCTCTGTGTCCCTCACTCTCTGTGTCCCTTGCTCTCTGTGTCCCTCGCCCTCTGTGTCATTCGCTCTCTCTGTGTTCCTGGCTCTCCTTGTGTCCCTCAGTCTCTCTGTGTCTCTCACTCTCTCTGTGTCCCACACTCTCTCTGTGTGTCCCTCGCTCTCTGTGTCCCTCGCTCTCTCTGTGTGTCCCTCACTCTCTGTGTCCCACACTCTCTCTCTGTGTCACTCACTCTCTCTGTGTCCCACACTCTCTCTGTGTGTCCCTCACTCTCTGTGTCCCTCGCTATCTCTGTGTGTCCCTCGCTCTCTGTGTCCCTCGCTCTCTGTGTCCTCGCTCTCTCTGTGTCACTCGCGCTCTCTGTGTCCCTCACTCTCTCTGTGTCCCTCCCTTTCTGTGTGTCCCTCGCTCTCTCTGTGTCCCTCGCTCTCTGTGTCCCTCACTCTCTGTGTCTCTCGCTCTCTCTGTGGGTCCCTCGCTCTCTGTGTCCCTCACTCTCTGTGTCCCTCGCTCTCTGTGTCCCTCACTCTCTCTGTGTCTCTCACTCTCTCTGTGTGTCCCTCGCTCTCTGTGTCCCTCGCTCTCTCTGTGTCCCTCGCTCTCTGTGTCCCTCGCTCTCTCTGTGTCCATGGCTCTGTCTGTGTGTCCCTCACTCTCTGTGTCCCACACTCTCTCTTTGTGTCATTCACTCTCTCTGTGTCCCACACTCTCTCTGTGTGTCCCTCACTCTCTGTGTCCCTCGCTATCTCTGTGTGTCCCTCGCTCTCTGTGTCCCTCGCTCTCTGTGTCCTCGCTCTCTCTGTGTCACTCGCTCTCTCTGTGTCCCTCACTCTCTCTGTGTCCCTCCCTTTCTGTGTGTCCCTCGCTCTCACTGTGTCCCTCGCTCTGTCTGTGTCCCTCGCTCTGTCTGTGACCCTCGCTCTGTGTCCCTCACTCTCTCTCTGTCCCTCACTCTCTCTGTGTCCCTCACTCTCTCTGTGTCCCTCGCTCTCTCTGTGTCCCTCGCTCTCTCTGTGTCCCTCGCTCTCTGTGTTCCACACTCTCTGTGTCCCTCACTCTCTCTGTGTGTCCCTCGCTCTCTGTGTTTCCCTCGCTCTCTGTGTTCCTCACATTCTGTGTCCCTCACTCTCTCTGTGTCCCTTGCTCTGTCTGTGTCCCTCGCTCTCTCTGTGTGTCCCTCGCTCTCTGTGTCGCTCGCTCTCTGTGTCCCTCGCTCTCTCTCTGTGTCCCTCGCTCTCTGTGTCCCTCGCGCTCTCTGTGCCCGTCGCGCTCTCTGTGTCACTCGCTCTCTGTGTCCCACACTCTCTCAGTGTGTCTCTCACTCTCTGTATCCTTCACTCTCTAAGTGTCCCTCGCTCTCTGTGTCCCTTGCTCTCTGTGACCCTCGCTCTCTGTGTCCCTCACTCTCTCTGTGTCCCTCACTCTCTGTGTCTCTCGCTCTCTCTGTGTGTCCCTCGCTCTCTGTGTCCCTCACTCTCTGTGCCCCTCACTCTCTCTGTGTCCCTCACTCTCTGTGTCCCTCGCGCTCTCTGCGTCCCTCGCTCTCTCTGGGTCCCTCGCTCCCTCTGGGTCCCTCACTCTCTCTGTGTCCCTCACTTTCTGTGTCCCTTGCTCTCTGTGTCCCTCGCTCTCTGTGTCATTCGCTCTCTCTGTGTTCCTCGCTCTCCTTGTGTCCCTCAGTCTCTCTGTGTCTCTCACTCTCTCTGTGTCCCACACTCTCTCTGTGTGTCCCTCGCTCTCTGTGTCCCTCGCTCTCTCTGTGTGTCCCTCACTCTCTGTGTCCCTCGCGCTCTCTGTGTCCCACACTCTCTCTGTGTGTCCCTCACTCTCTGTGTCCCTCGCTCTCTGTGTCCCTCGCTCTCTGTGTCCCACACTCTCTCTGTGTGTCCCTCGCTCTCTGTGTCCCTCGCTCTCTCTGTGTGTCCCTCACTCTCTGTGTCCCTCGCGCTCTCTGTGTCCCACACTCTCTCTCTGTGTCACTCACTCTCTCTGTGTCCCACACTCTCTCTGTGTGTCCCTCACTCTCTGTGTCCCTCGCTATCTCTGTGTGTCCCTCGCTCTCTGTGTCCCTCGCTCTCTGTGTCCTCGCTCTCTCTGTGTCACTCGCGCTCTCTGTGTCCCTCACTCTCTCTGTGTCCCTCCCTTTCTGTGTGTCCCTCGCTCTCTCTGTGTCCCTCGCTCTGTCTGTGTCCCTCGCTCTGTCTGTGTCCCTCGCTCTGTGTCCCTCACTCTCTCTGTGTCCCTCACTCTCTCTGTGTCCCTCGCACTCTCTGTGTCCCTCGCTCTCTCTGTGTCCCTCACTCTCTCTGTGTCCCTCGCTCTCTGTGTCCCTCACGCTCTCTGTGTCACTCGCTCTCTGTGTCCCACACTCTCTCAGTGTGTCCCTCACTCTCTGTATCCTTCACTCCCTCTGTGTCCCTCGCTCTCTGTGTCCCTTGCTCTCTGTGACCCTCGCTCTCTCTGTGTCTCCCACTCTCTCTCTGTCCCTCGCGGTCTCTGTGTCCCTCCCGGTGTCTCTGTCGCTCGCGCTCTCTGTGTCCCTTGCGCTCTCGGTGTCACTCGTGCTCTCTGTGTCCTTCGCTCTCTGTGTCCCTCGTCTCTGTGTCCCTCGCTCTCTCTGTGTCCCTCGCTCTCTGTGTCCCTCGCTCGCTGTGTGTCGCTCGCTCTCTTTGTGTCCCTGGCTCTCTGTGTCCCTCGCTCTCTCTCTGCCCCTCGCTCTCTCTGTGTCCCTCGCTCTCTGTGTGTCCCTCGCTCTCTCTGTGTCCCTCGCTCTCTGTGTGCCCCTCGCTCTCTCTGTGTCCCTCGCTCTCTGTGCCCCTCACTCTCTGTGTCCCTCGCTCTCTGTGTCCCTCGCTCTCTGTGTCCCACACTCTCTCTGTCCCACACTCTCTGCGTCCCTTGCCCTTTGTGTCCCTCGCTCTCTGTGTCCCTCAGTCTCTGTGTCCCTCGCTCTCTGTGTCCCACACTCTCTGTGTCCCTCGCTCTCTGTGTCCCTCGTGCTCTGTGTCCCTCGCTCTTTGTGTCCCTCGCTCTCTCTGTGTCCCTCGCGCTCTCTGTGTAGCTCGGTCTGTGACCCTCGCTCTGTCTGTGTCCCTCCCTTTCTGTGTGTCCCTTCCTCCCTCTGTGTCCCTGGTTCTCTGTGTCCCTCGCTCTCTCTCTGCTCTCTGTGTCCCTCGCTCTCTGTGTCCCACATTCTCTGTGTCCCTTGCCCTTTGTGTCCCTCGCTCTCTGTGTCCCTCACTCTTTGTGTCCCTCATGCTCTGTGCTACTCGCTCTCTGTGTCCCTCGCACTCTGTGTCTCTCGCTCTCTGTGTCCCACACTCTCTGTGTCCCTCGCTCTGTGTGTCCCTCACTCTCTGTGTCCCTCACTCTCTGTGTCTCTCGCTCTCTGTGTCCCACACTCTCTGTGTCCCTCGCTCTCTGTGTCCCTCGTGCTCTGTGGCCCTCGCTCTTTGTGTCCCTCGCTCTCTCTGTGTCCCTCGCGCTCTCTGTGTAGCTCGGTCTGTGACCCTCGCTCTGTCTGTGTCCCTCCCTTTCTGTGTGTCCCTCGCTCTCGCTGTGTCCCTCGCGCTCTCTGTGTCCCTCGCTCTCTCTCTGTCCCTCACTCTCTCTGTGTCCCTCGCTCTCTCTGTGTCCCTCCCTCTCTCTGTGTCCCTCGCTCTCGCTGTGTCGCTCACTCTCGGTGTACCTCACTCTCTCTGTGTCCCTCACTCTCTCTCGCTGCGTCCCTCACTCTCTCTCTCTCTGTCCCTCATTCTCTCTCTCGCTGCGTCACTCACTCTCTCTCGCTGCGCCGCTCACTCTCTCTCTCTCTCTGTCCCTCACTCTCTCTCTCGCTGTGATCCTCACTCTCTCTCTCTCTGTCCCTCATTCTCTCTCTCGCTGCGTCCCTCACTCTCTCTCTCGCTGCGCCCCTCACTCTCTCTCTCTGCGTCCCTCACTCTCTCTCGCTGTGTCCCTCACTCTCTCTCGCTGTGTCCCTCACTCTCTCTCGCTGTGTCTCTCACTCTCTCTTGCTGTGTCTCTCACTCTCTCTCTCGCTGTGTCCCTCACTCTCTCTCGCTGAGTCCCTCACTCTCTCTCGCTGCGACCCTCACTCTCTCTCGCTGTGTCCCTCACTCTCTCTCGCTGTGTCCCTCACTCTATCTCGCTGTGTCCCTCACTCTCTCTCGCTGTGTCCCTCACTCTCTCTCTCTGTGTCCCTCACTCTCTCTCGCTGTGCCCCTCACTCTCTCTTGCTGTGTCCCTCACTCTCTCTCGCTGTGTCCCTCACTCTCTCTCTCTCTCTGTCCCTCACTCTCTCTCTCTCTGTCCCTCACTCTCTCTCGCTGTGCCCCTCACTCTCTCTCGCTGTGCCCCTCACTCTCTCTCGCTGTGTCCCTCACTCTCTCTCGCTGTGTCCCTCACTCTCTCTCGCTGTGTCCCTCACTCTCTCGCTGTGTCCCTCACTCTCTCTCGCTGTGTCCCTCACTCTCTCGCTGTGTCCCTCACTCTCTCTCGCTATGTCCCTCACTCTCTCTCGCTGTGTCCCTCACTCTCTCTCTCTGTGCCCCTCACTCTCTCTCGCTGTGCCCCTCACTCTCTCTTGCTGTGTCCCTCACTCTCTCTCTCTTGCCTGAAGTGCCACAAATGTTGTCAAGTGCAGTGCGAGGCGTACCTCAATGTTTCAGACTTACTGAGAAACTGTCAGCCCACCGGACAACATTTCTGTACAATAGGATTGAAGCACAAGTTCAAATAGTTTTGTTTCAAAGTTTAAAATACCCAGTCATTTTTCTGTGCAGCTTTCGGAATCTGTCAGTGGAATTTAGGTTATACAGGCAAATGTTAACAAGAGTATTGGGAACGGATTGGAAGTTTTGATGGAGATATTCCTGCATTATGGAAATGTGTGAGATCTATTTAGGGTTGGGGAATGGATTGATCAAAGGATGTATTTTTTTGTTATCTATATCAGACTGACAGCCTTGAAGATTCACAACTTCCATGTGCTGGGAGAAAGGATTGATTAACCAAGGCCTATTATTCAAATCCTTCAGACAAGTGACAAAACAACAGTAACAGAGAATATACAAACAGAGACAAGCAGACACCTGTAATCGGAGCTTAAACTTCACGTTTGAATGTGAAGGGATGAAATAAACAAGAGTCCACCCTGGGAGTCTGTGCAATTTGAGTTCTGCTTTTCCATAAAATAAATATAACTATCTGCAATGAAAAATTCTTTGGACAGGACAGAGGGATTTTGACTCTGTATTTAAGCACAGACAGTATTTGTGTTGTGAGTGTTTGATGGGCAGTGTAGATGGAGCTTTACTCTGAAACACTGGAATTCAGTCTCAGGGGTGATTTAATCACATGCTTCAGAATAATAATTGATATTGTACATCTCGTGTGTGTCTCAGTGACAGCTCTGAAACATGTACAACACAATCTCATCCTGTTTCTGTGTGTCTCTCTGAAATTAGCTGGTCCATTTCCTAAATTACTCCTGACTAGATTTCAAAAGGGCTCCATTGCCTGTGAAGCAGTTTGTGATACCCAAAGGTTATGAAAAGTGCTTTAGAAAAGTCTGTCCCCAAGCTGCTGTGAGGATGTTCAGAGTCAGTGTGTGACTTGGGTCACACACAGGCCAGATACACCTCTCCAAGTTAAAGGTGGAGAATGGATCTCGCTCCATTTGAAAGATGTATTGACGCAGCCTGTCTTGAGTTTGTGTCTGTGTGTGGCTCTGTCTGTGTCCCTCCCTTTCTGTGTCCCTCGCTCTCTGTGTCCCTCACTCTCTCTGTGTCCCTCGCTCACTCTGTGTCCCTCGCTCTCCCTGTGTCCCTCCCTTTCTGTGTCCCTTGCTCTCTCTGTGTCCCTCGCTCCCTGTGTCCCTCGCTCTCTGTGTCCCCCACTCTCTCTGTGTCCCTCACTCTCTCTGAGTCCCTCGCTCTCTGTGTCCCTTGCTCTCTCTGTGTCCCTCGCTCACTGTGTCCCTCGCTCTCTGTGTCCCTCACTCTCTCTGTGTCCCTCATTCTCTCTGAGTCCCTCGCTCTCTGTGTCCCTTGCTCTCTCTGTGTCCCTCACTCTCTCTGTGTCCCTCGCTCACTCTGTGTCCCTCGCTCTCCCTGTGTCCCTCCCTTTCTGTGTCCCTTGCTCTCTCTGTGTCCCTCGCTCACTGTGTCCCTCGCTCTCTGTGTCCCTCACTCTCTCTGAGTCCCTCGCTCTCTGTGTCCCTTGCTCTCTCTGTGTCCCTCGCTCACTGTGTCCCTCGCTCTCTGTGTCCCTCACTCTCTCTGTGTCCCTCATTCTCTCTGAGTCCCTCGCTCTCTGTGTCCCTTGCTCTCTCTGTGTCCCTCGCTCTCTGTGTCCCTCACTCTCTCTGTGTCCCTCACTCTCTCTGTGTCCCTCGCTCTCTGTGTCCCTCACTCTCTCTGTGTCCCTCGCGCTCTCTGTGTCACTCGTGCTCTCAGTGTCCTTCGCAATCTGTGTCCCTCGCTCTCTCTGTGTCTCTCGCTCTCTGTGTCCCTCGCGCTCTCTGTGTGTCCCTCACTCTCTGTGCCCCTCGCTCTCTCTGTGTCTCTCGCTCTCTGTATCCCTCGCTCTCTCTCTGCCCCTCGCTCTCTCTGTGTCCCTCGCTCGCTGTGTGTCCCTCGCTCTCTCTGTGTCCCTGGCTCTCTGTGTCCCTCGCGCTCTCTGTGTCCCTGGCTCTCTCTGAATCCCTCGCGCTCTCTGTGTCCCTGGCTCTCTCTGTGTCCCTCGCTCTCTGTGTCCCTCGCTATCTGTGTCCCTCACTCTCTCTGTGTCCCTCACTCTCTCTGAGTCCCTCGCTCTCTGTGTCCCTTGCTCTCTCTGAGTCCCTCGCTCTCTGTGTCCCTTGCTCTCTCTGTGTCCCTCGCTCTCCCTGTGTCCCTCCCTTTCTGTGTCCCTTGCTCTCTCTGTGACCCTCTCTCTCTCTGTGTCCCTCACTCTCTCTCGCTGTGTCCCTCACTCTCTCTCGCTGTGCCCCTCACTCTCTCTCGCTGTGTCCCTCACTCTCTCTCTCTGTGTCCCTCACTCTCTCTCGCTGTGTCCCTCACTCTCTCTCGCTGTGTCCCTCACTCTCTCGCTGTGTTCCTCACTCTCTCTCTGTCCCTCACTCTCTCTCGCTGTGTCCCTCACTCTCTCTCTCTCTGTCCCTCACTCTCTCGCTGTGTCCCTCACTCTCCCTCACTCTGTCCCTCACTCTCTCTCGCTGTGTCCCTCACTCTCTCTCGCTGTGCCCCTCACTCTCTCTCTCTGTGTCCCTCACTCTCTCTCGCTGTGCCCCTCACTCTCTCTCGCTGTGCCCCTCACTCTCTCGCTGTGTCCCTCACTCTCTCGCTGTGCCCCTCACTCTCTCTCGCTGTGTCCCTCACTCTCTCTCGCTGCGTCCCTCACTCTCTCTTGCTGTGTCCCTCACTCTCTCTCTCTTGCCTGAAGTGCCACAAATGTTGTCAAGTGCAGTGCGAGGCGTACCTCAATGTTTCAGTCTTACTGAGAAACTGTCAGCCCACCGGACAACATTTCTGTACGATAGGATTGAAGCACAAGTTCAAATAGTTTTGTTTCAAAGTTTAAAATACCCAGTCATTTTTCTGTGCAGCTTTCGGAATCTGTCAGTGGAATTTAGGTTATACAGGCAAATGTTAACAAGAGTATTGGGAACGGATTGGAAGTTTTGATGGAGATAATCCTGCATTATGGAAATGTGTGAGATCTATTTAGGGTTGGGGAATGGATTGATCAAAGGATGTATTTTTTTGTTATCTATATCAGACTGACAGCCTTGAAGATTCACAACTTCCATGTGCTGGGAGAAAGGATTGATTAACCAAGGCCTATTATTCAAATACTTCAGACAAGTGACAAAACAACAGTAACAGAGAATATACAAACAGAGACAAGCAGACACCTGTAATCGGAGCTTAAACTTCACGTTTGAATGTGAAGGGCTGAAATAAACAAGAGTCCACCCTGGGATTCGGTGCAATTTGAGTTCTGCTTTTCCATAAAATAAATATAACTATCTGCAATGAAAAATTCTTTGGATAGGACAGAGGGATTTTGTCCCTCGCTCTCTGTGTCCCTCACTCTCTCTGTGTCCCACACTCTCTGTGTCCCTCGCTCTCTCCGTTTGTCCCTCGCTCTCTGTGTCCCTCACTCTTTGTGTCCCTCATGCTCTGTGCTACTCGCTCTCTGTGTCCCTCGCTCTCTGTGTCCCACACTCTCTGTGTCCCTCGCTCTGTGTGTCCCTCACTCTCTGTGTCCCTCACTCTCTGTGCCCCTCGATCTGTGTGTCCCTCACTCTCTGTGTCCCTCACTCTCTGTGTCCCTCGATCTATGTGTCCCACACTCTCGGTGTCCCTCGATCTATGTGTCCCACACTCTCTGTGTCCCTCGCTCTCTGTGTCCCTCACTCTCTCTGTGTGTCCCTCACTCACTCTCTGTCCCTCACTCTCTCTGTGTCCCTCACTCTCTCTGTGTCCCTCACTCTCTGTGTCCCTCGCTCTCTCCGTTTGTCCCTCGCTCTCTGTGTCCCTCACTCTCTCTGTGTCCCACACTCTCTGTGTCCCTCGCTCTCTCCGTTTGTCCCTCGCTCTCTGTGTCCCTCACTCTTTGTGTCCCTCATGCTCTGTGCTACTCGCTCTCTGTGTCCCTCGCTCTCTGTGTCCCACACTCTCTGTGTCCCTCGCTCTGTGTGTCCCTCACTCTCTGTGTCCCTCACTCTCTGTGCCCCTCGATCTGTGTGTCCCTCACTCTCTGTGTCCCTCACTCTCTGTGTCCCTCGATCTATGTGTCCCACACTCTCGGTGTCCCTCGATCTATGTGTCCCTCACTCTCTCTGTGTGTCCCTCACTCACTCTCTGGCCCTCACTCTCTGTGTCCCTGACTCTTTCTGTGTCCCTCGCTCTCTGTGTCCCTCACTCTCTCTGTGTCTCTCACTCTCTCTGTGTCCCACACTCTCTCTGTGTGTCCCTCGCTCTCTATGTCCCTCGCTCTCTCTGTGTGTCCCTCGCTCTCTCTGTGTCCATGGCTCTGTCTGTGTGTCCCTCATTCTCTGTGTCCCAACTCTCTCTCTGTGTCATTCACTCTCTCTGTGTCCCTCACTCTCTCTGTGTCCCTCCCTTTCTGTGTGTCCCTCGCTCTCTCTGTGTCCCTCGCTCTGTCTGTGTCCCTCGCTCTGTCTGTGTCCCTCGCTCTGTGTCCCTCGCTCTGTGTCCCCCACTCTCTCTGTGTCCCTCACTCTCTCTGTGTCCCTCGCTCTCTCTGTGTCCCTCGCTCTCTCTGTGTTCCACATTCTCTGTGTCCCTCACTCTCTCTGTGTGTCCCTCGCTCTCTGTGTCCCTCGCTCTCTCTGTTTCCCTCGCTCTCTGTGTTCCTCACTCTCTGTGTCCCTCACTCTCTCTGTGTCCCTTGCTCTGTCTGTGTCCCTCGCTCTCTCTGTGTGTCCCTCGCTCTCTGTGTCCCTCGCTCTCTCTCTGTGTCCCTCGCTCTCTCTCTGTGTCCCTCGCTCTCTGTGTCCCTCGCTCTCTCTGTGTGTCCCTCGCTCTCTGTGTCCCTCGCTCTCTCTCTGTGTCCCTCGCTCTCTCTGTGTGTCCCTCGCTCTCTGTGTCCCTCGCTCTCTCTCTGTGTCCCTCGCTCTCTGTGTCCCTCGCGCTCTCTGTGCCCCTCGCGCTCTCTGTGTCCCTCACTCTCTGTGTCTCTCGCTATCTCTGTGTGTCCCTCGCTCTCTGTGTCCCTCACTCTCTGTGCCCCTCACTCTCCCTGTGTCCCTCACTCTCTGTGTCCCTCGCGCTCTCTGCGTCCCTCGCTCTCTCTGGGTCCCTCGCTCCCTCTGGGTCCCTCACTCTCTCTGTGTCCCTCACTCTCTGTGTCCCTCACTCTCTGTGTCCCTTGCTCTCTGTGACCCTCGCTCTGTCTGTGTCCCTCGCTCTGTGTCCCCCACTCTGTCTGTGTCCCCCACTCTGTCTGTGTCCCTCGCTCTCTCTGTGTCCCTCGCTCTCTCTGTGTCCCTCGCTCTCTGTGTTCCTCACTCTCTGTGTCCCTCACTCTCTCTGTGTCCCTTGCTCTGTCTGTGTCCCTCGCTCTCTCTGTGTGTCCCTCGCTCTCTGTGTCCCTCGCTCTCTCTCTGTGTCCCTCGCTCTCTCTCTGTATCCCTCGCTCTCTGTGTCCCACACTCTCTCTGTGTGTCCCTCGCTCTGTGTGTCCCTCGCTCTCTCTCTGTGTCCCTCGCTCTCTCTCTGTGTCCCTCGCGCTCTCTGTGTCCCTCGCGCTCTCTGTGCCCCTCGCGCTCTCTGTGTCACTCGCTCTCTGTGTCCCACACTCTCTCAGTGTGTCCCTCACTCTCTGTGTCCCTCACTCTCTGTGCCCCTCACTCTCTCTGTGTCCCTCACTCTCTGTGTCCCTCGCGCTCTCTGCGTCCCTCGCTCTCTCTGGGTCCCTCGCTCCCTCTGGGTCCCTCACTCTCTCTGTGTCCCTCACTCTCTGTGTCCCTTGCTCTCTGTGTCCCTCGCTCTCTGTGTCATTCGCTCTCTCTGTGTTCCTCGCTCTCCTTGTGTCCCTCAGTCTCTCTGTGTCTCTCACTCTCTCTGTGTCCCACACTCTCTCTGTGTGTCCCTCGCTCTCTGTGTCCCTCGCTCTCTCTGTGTGTCCCTCGCTCTCTGTGTCCCTCGCTCTCTCTGTGTCCATGGCTCTGTCTGTGTGTCCCTCACTCTCTGTGTCCAACACTCTCTCTCTGTGTCACTCACTCTCTCTGTGTCCCACACTCTCTCTGTGTGTCCCTCACTCTCTGTGTCCCTCGCTATCTCTGTGTGTCCCTCGCTCTCTGTGTCCCTCGCTCTCTGTGTCCCTCGCTCTCTGTGTCCTCGCTCTCTCTGTGTCACTCGCGCTCTCTGTGTCCCTCACTCTCTCTGTGTCCCTCCCTTTCTGTGTGTCCCTCGCTCTCTCTGTGTCCCTCGCTCTGTCTGTGTCCCTCGCTCTGTCTGTGTCCCTCACTCTCTCTGTGTCCCTCACTCTCTCTGTGTCCCTCGCTCTCTCTGTGTCCCTCACTCTCTCTGTGTCCCTCACTCTCTCTGTGTCCCTGGCTCTCTCTGTGTCCCTCGCTCTCTCTGTGTCCCTCGCTCTCTGTGTTCCACACTCTCTGTGTCCCTCAGTCTCTCTGTGTGTCCCTCGCTCTCTGTGTCCCTCGCTCTCTCTGTTTCCCTCGCTCTCTGTGTACCTCACTCTCTGTGTCCCTCACTCTCTCTGTGTTTCCCTCGCTCTCTGTGTCCCTCGCTCTCTGTGTCCCTCGTTCTCTCTGTGCGTCCCTCGCTCTCTATGTCCCTCGCTCTCTCTGTGTCCCTTGCTCTGTCTGTGCCCCTCGTTCTCTCTGTGTGTCCCTCGCTCTCTGTGTCCCTCGCTCTCTGTGTCCCTCGCTCTCTCTGTGTGTCCCTCGCTCACTGTGTCCGTCGCTCTCTGTGTCCCTCGCTATCTGTGTCCCTCGCTATCTCTCTGTGTCCCTCGCTCTCTCTGTGTCCCTCACTCACTGTGTTCCACACTCTCTGTGTCCCTCGCTCTCTGTGTCCCTCGCGCTCTCTGTGCCCCTCGCGCTCTCTGTGTCACTCGCTCTCTGTGTCCCACACTCTCTCAGTGTGTCCCTCACTCTCTGTATCCTTCACTCTCTAAGTGTCCCTCGCTCTCTGTGTCCCTTGCTCTCTGTGACCCTCGCTCTCTCTGTGTCCCCCACTCTCTCTCTGTCCCTCGCGGTCTCTGTGTCCCTCCCGGTGTCTGTGTCGCTCGCGCTCTCTGTGTCCCTCGCGCTCTCTGTGTCACTCGTGCTCTCTGTGTCCTTCGCTCTCTGTGTCCCGCACTCTCTGTGTCCCTCGCTCTCTCTGTGTCCCTCCCTCTCTGTGTCCCTCGCTCTCTCTCTGCCCCTCGCTCTCTCTGTGTCCCTCGCTCGCTGTGTGTCCCTCGCTCTCTCTGTGTCCCTGGCTCTCTGTGTCCCTCGCTCTCTCTCTGCCCCTCGCTCTCTCTGTGTCCCTCGCTCTCTGTGTGTCCCTCGCTCTCGCTGTGTCCCTCGCTCTCTGTGTGTCCCTCGCTCTCTCTGTGTCCCTCGCTCTCTGTGCCCCTCACTCTCTGTGTCCCTCGCTCTCTGTGTCCCTCGCTCTCTGTGTCCCACACTCTCTGTGTCCCACACTCTCTGTGTCCCTTGCCCTTTGTGTCCCTCGCTCTCTGTGCCCCTCACTCTTTGTGTCCCTCATGCTCTGTGCTACGCGCTCTCTGTGTCCCTCGCTCTCTGTGTCCCACACTCTCTGTGTCCCTCGCTCTGTGTTTCCCTCACTCTCTGTTTCCCTCACTCTCTGTGTCCCTCGCTCTCTGTGTCCCACACTCTCTGTGTCCCTCGCTCTCTGTG
The DNA here is from genome assembly GCF_047496885.1 of Scyliorhinus torazame. Classification (NCBI taxonomy): domain Eukaryota; kingdom Metazoa; phylum Chordata; class Chondrichthyes; order Carcharhiniformes; family Scyliorhinidae; genus Scyliorhinus; species Scyliorhinus torazame. The sequence goes on along the minus strand of NW_027307763.1, from coordinate 2,141,218 downwards.
TCCCTCGTGCTCTGTGTCCCTCGCTCTTTGTGTCCCTCGCTCTCTCTGTGTCCCTCGCGCTCTCTGTGTAGCTCGGTCTGTGACTCTCGCTCTGTCTGTGTCCCTCCCTTTCTGTGTGTCCCTCGCTCCCTCTGTGTCCCTGGCTCTCTGTGTCCCTCGCTCTCTCTGTGCCCCTCACTCTCTGTGTCCCTCACTCTCTGTGTCCCTCGCTCTCTGTGTCCCACACTCTCTGTGTCCCACACTCTCTGTGTCCCTTGCCCTTTGTGTCCCTCGCTCTCTGTGTCCCTCACTCTCTGTGTCCCTCACTCTCTGTGTCCCTCACTCTCTGTGTCCCTCACTCTCTGTGTCTCTCGCTCTCTGTGTCCCACACTCTCTGTGTCCCTCGCTCTCTCTGTGTCCCTCGCGCTCTCTGTGTAGCTCGGTCTGTGACCCTCGCTCTGTCTGTGTCCCTCCCTTTCTGTGTTTCCCTCGCTCTCGCTGTGTCCCTCGCGCTCTCTGTGTCCCTCGCTCTCTCTGTGTCCCTCACTCTCTCTGTGTCCCTCGCTCTCCCTGAGTAGCTCACTCTCTCTGTTCCTCTTGCTCTCTCTGTGTCCCTCGCTCTGTGTGTCCCTCGCTCTCTCTGTGTCCCTCCCTCTCTCTGTGTCCCTCGCTCTCGCTGTGTCGCTCACTCTCGGTGTCCCTCACTCTCTGTGTTCCTCACTCTCTGTGTCCCTCACTCTCTCTGTGCCCCTCACTCTCTGTGACCCTCACTCTCTCTGTGTCCCTCACTCACTCTCTGTCCCTCACTCTCTCTGTGGCCCTCACTCTCTGTGTCCCTGACTTTCTCTGTGTCCCTCGCTCTCTGTGTCCCTCGCTCTCTGTGTCCCTCACTCTCTCTGTGTCCCGCATTCTCTGAGTCTCTCGCTCTCTCTGTGTGTCCCTCGCTCTCTGTGTCCCTCGCTCTCTGTGTCCCTCGCTCTCTGTGTCCCTCACTCTCTGTGCCCCTCACTCTCTGTGTGTCCCTCACTCTCTGTGTCCTTCGCGCTCTCTGCGTCCCTCGCTCTCTCTGGGTCCCTCGCTCCCTCTGGTCCCTCACTCTCTCTGTGTCCCTCACTCTCTGTGTCCCTCGCTCTCTGTGTCCCTCGCTCTCTGTGTCATTCGCTCTCTCTGTGTTCCTCGCTCTCTGTGTGTCCCTCACTCTCTCTGTGTCTCTCACTCTCTCTGTGTCCCACACTCTCTCTGTGTGTCCCTCGCTCACTGTGTCCCTCGCTCTCTCTGTGTGTCCCTTGCTCTCTGTGTTCCTCGCTCTCTCTGTGTCCCTGGCTCTGTCTGTGTGTCCCTCACTCTCTGTGTCCCACACTCTCTCTCTGTGTCCCTCACTCTCTGTGTCCCACACTCTCTCACTGTGTCACTCACTCTCTCTGTGTCCCACACTCTCTCTGTGTGTCCCTCGCTCTCTGTGTCCCTCGCTATCTCTGTGTGTCCCTCGCTATCTCTGTGTGTCCCTCGCTCTCTGTGTCCCTCGCTCTCTGTGTCCTCGCTCTTTCTGTGTCACTCGCGCTCTCTGTGTCCCTCACTCTCTCTGTGTCCCTCCCTTTGTGTGTCACTCGCTCTCTCTGTGTCCCTCGCTCTGTCTGTGTTCCTCGCTCTGTCTGTGTTCCTCGCTCTGTCTGTGTCCCTCGCTCTGTGTCACTCACTCTCTCTGTGTCCCTCACTCTCTCTGTGTCCCTCGCTCTCTCTGTTTCCCTCGCTCTCTGTGTCCCACACTCTCTGTGTCCCTCACTCTCTCTGTGTGTCCCTCGCTCTCTGTGTCCCTCGCTCTCTCTGTTTCCCTCGCTCTCTGTGTCCCTCGCTCTCTGTGTCCTCGCTCTTTCTGTGTCACTCGCGCTCTCTGTGTCCCTCACTCTCTCTGTGTCCCTCCCTTTGTGTGTCCCTCGCTCTCTCTGTGTCCCTCGCTCTGTCTGTGTTCCTCGCTCTGTCTGTGTCCCTCGCTCTGTGTCACTCACTCTCTCTGTGTCCCTCACTCTCTCTGTGTCCCTCGCTCTCTCTGTTTCCCTCGCTCTCTGTGTTCCACACTCTCTGTGTCCCTCACTCTCTCTGTGTGTCCCTCGCTCTCTGTTTCCCTCGCTCTCTCTGTTTCCCTCGCTCTCTGTGTCCCTCGTTCTCTCTGTGCGTCCCTTGCTCCCTATGTCCCTCGCTCTCTATGTCCCTCGCTCTCTCTGTGTCCCTTGCTCTGTCTGTGTCCCTCGCTCTCTCTGTGTGTCCCTCGCTCTCTGTGTCCCTCGCTCTCTATGTCCCTCTCTCGCTGCGCCCCTCACACTCTCTCTCTGTCCCTCACTCTCTCTCGCTGTGTCCCTCACTCTCTCTCGCTGTGTCCCTCATTCTCTCGTTGTGTCCCTCTCTCTCTCTCGCTGTGCCCCTTGCTCTCTGTGTCCCTCACTCTCTGTGTCCCTTGGTCTCTCTGTGTCCCTCGGTCTGTGTCCCTCACTCTCTCTGTGTCCCTCACTCTCTCTGTGTCCCTCGCTCTCTCTGTATCATTCGCACTCTCTGTTTCCCTCGCTCTCTGTGTTCCTCACTCTCTATGTCCCTCACTCTCTCTCTGTGTCCCTCGCTCTCTGTGTCCCTCACTCTCTCTGTGTCCCTCGCTCTCTCTGTGTCCCTCGCTCTGTCTCTGTCTCTCGGTCTGTGTCCCTCAGTCTCTCTGTGTCCCTCACTCTCTCTGTGTCCCTCACTCTCTCTGTGTCCCTCGCTCTCTCTGTGTCCCTCGCTCTCTCTGTTTCCCTCGCTATCTGTGTCCCTCGCTCTCTCTGTGTCCCTCGCTCTCTCTGTGTCCCTCACTCTCTGTGTCCCTCGCTCTCTCTGTGTCCCTCGCTCTCTCTGTTTCCCTCGCTCTCTGTGTTCCTCACTCTCTGTGTCCCTCACTCTCTCTCTGTTTCCATCGCTCTCTGTGTCCCTCGCTCTCTGTGTTCCTCGCTCTCTCTATGTGTCCCTCACTCTCTGTGTCCCTCGCTCTCTCTGTGTCCCTCACTCTCTCTGTGTCCCTCCCTTTCTGTGTGTCCCTCACTCTCTCTGTATCCCTAGCTCTCTCTGTGTCCCTCGGTCTGTGTCCATCACTCTCTCTGTGTCCCTCCCTTTCTGTGTGTCCCTCCCTTTCTGTGTGTCCCTCGCTCTCTCTGTGTCCCTCACTCTCTGTGCCCCTCGCTCTCTTTGTGTCCCTCGCGCTCTCTGTGTCCCTCGTTCTCTCTGTGTCCCTCACTCTCTCTGTGTCCCTCCCTTTCTGTGTGTCCCTCACTCTCTCTGTGTCCCTCGCTCTCTCTGTGTCCCTGGCTTTGTCTGTGTCACTCGCTCTCTCTGTGTGTCCCTCGCTCTCTGTGCCCCTCGCTCTCTGTGCCCCTCGCTCTCTCTGTGTCCCCCTCTCTCTCGTTGTGTCCCTCTCTCTCTCTCTCGCTGTGTCTCTTGCTCTCTGTGTCCCTCACTCTCTGTGTCCCTCGCTTTCTCTGTGTTCCTCGCTCTCTCTGTCCCCCTCGCTCTGTCTGTGTCCCTCGGTCTGTGTCCCTCACTCTCTCTGTGTCCCTCACTCTCTCTGTGTCCCTCGCTCTCTCTGTGTCCCTCGCTCTCTCTGTGTCCCTCGCTCTCTCTGTGTCCCTCGCTCTCTCTGTTTCCCTCGCTCTCTGTGTTCCTCACTCTCTGTGTCCCTCGCTCTCTGTGTCCCTCGCTCTCTGTGTTCCTCGCTCTCTCTGTGTGTCCCTCGCTCTCTATGTCCCTTGCTCTCTCTGTGTCCCTCGCTCTCTGTGTCCCTCGCTCTCTCTGTGTCCCTCGCTCTCTCTGTGTCCCTCGCTCTCTCTGTGTCCCTCACTCTCTCTGTGTCCCTCCCTTTCTGTGTGTCCCTCGCTCTCTCTGTGTCCCACGCTCTCTCTGTGTCCCTCGCTCTCTCAGTGTCCCTCGTTCTGTGACTCTCGCTCTCTCTGTGTCCCTCCCTTTCTGTGTGTCCCTCGGGCTCTCTGTGTCCCTCGCGCTCTCTGTGCCCCTCGTGCACTGTGTCCCTCACTCTCTGTGTCCCTCGTTCTCTGTGTTAATCGCTCTCTGTGTCCCTAGCTCTCTGTGTCCCTCACTCTCTGTGTCCCTCGCTCTCAGTGTCCCTCTCTCTCTGTGTCCCTCGCTCTCTGTGTCCCTCGCTCTCTCTGTGTCCCTCGCTCTCTGTGTCCCACACTCTCTGTCTCCCTCGCTCTCTGTGTCCCTCGTTCTCTGTTTCCCTCGTTCTCTGTGTCCCTCGCTCCCTCTGTGTCCCTCACTCTCTGTGTCCCTCACGTTCTCTGTGTCCCTCGCTCTCTCTGTGTCCCCCTCTCTCTCGTTGTGTCCCTCTCTCTCTCTCGCTGTGCCCCTTGCTCTCTGTGTCCCTCACTCTCTGTGTCCCTTGGTCTCTCTGTGTCCCTCGGTCTGTGTCCCTCACTCTCTCTGTGTCCCTCACTCTCTCTGTGTCCCCCGCTCTCTCTGTATCATTCGCACTCTCTGTTTCCCTCGCTCTCTGTGTTCCTCACTCTCTATGTCCCTCACTCTCTCTCTGTGTCCCTCGCTCTCTGTGTCCCTCACTCTCTCTGTGTCCCTCGCTCGCTCTGTGTCCCTCGCTCTGTCTGTGTCTCTCGGTCTGTGTCCCTCACTCTCTCTGTGTCCCTCACTCTCTGTGTCCCTCGCTCTCTGTGTCCCTCGCTCTCTCTGTTTCCCTCGCTCTCTGTGTTCCTCACTCTCTGTGTCCCTCACTCTCTCTCTGTTTCCATCGCTCTCTGTGTCCCTCGCTCTCTGTGTTCCTCGCTCTCTCTATGTGTCCCTCACTCTCTGTGTCCCTCGCTCTCTCTGTGTCCCTCACTCTCTCTGTGTCCCTCCCTTTCTGTGTGTCCCTCACTCTCTCTGTATCCCTAGCTCTCTCTGTGTCCCTCGGTCTGTGTCCATCACTCTCTCTGTGTCCCTCCCTTTCTGTGTGTCCCTCCCTTTCTGTGTGTCCCTCGCTCTCTCTGTGTCCCTCACTCTCTGTGCCCCTCGCTCTCTTTGTGTCCCTCGTTCTCTCTGTGTCCCTGGCTTTGTCTGTGTCACTCGCTCTCTCTGTGTGTCCCTCGCTCTCTGTGCCCCTCGCTCTCTGTGCCCCTCGCTCTCTCTGTGTCCCCCTCTCTCTCGTTGTGTCCCTCTCTCTCTCTCTCGCTGTGTCTCTTGCTCTCTGTGTCCCTCACTCTCTGTGTCCCTCGCTTTCTCTGTGTTCCTCGCTCTCTCTGTCCCCCTCGCTCTGTCTGTGTCCCTCGGTCTGTGTCCCTCACTCTCTCTGTGTCCCTCACTCTCTCTGTGTCCCTCGCTCTCTCTGTGTCCCTCGCTCTCTCTGTGTCCCTCGCTCTCTCTGTGTCCCTCGCTCTCTGTGTTCCTCACTCTCTGTGTCCCTCACTTTCTCTCTGTGTCCCTCGCTCTCTGTGTCCCTCGCTCTCTGTGTTCCTCGCTCTCTCTGTGTGTCCCTCGCTCTCTATGTCCCTTGCTCTCTCTGTGTCCCTCGCTCTCTGTGTCCCTCGCTCTCTCTGTGTCCCTCGCTCTCTCTGTGTCCCTCGCTCTCTCTGTGTCCCTCGCTCTCTCTGTGTCCCTCACTCTCTCTGTGTCCCTCCCTTTCTGTGTGTCCCTCGCTCTCTCTGTGTCCCACGCTCTCTCTGTGTCCCTCGCTCTCTCAGTGTCCCTCGTTCTGTGACTCTCGCTCTGTCTGTGTCCCTCCCTTTCTGTGTGTCCCTCGGGCTCTCTGTGTCCCTCGCGCTCTCTGTGCCCCTCGTGCACTGTGTCCCTCACTCTCTGTGTCCCTCGTTCTCTGTGTTAATCGCTCTCTGTGTCCCTAGCTCTCTGTGTCCCTCACTCTCTGTGTCCCTCGCTCTCAGTGTCCCTCTCTCTCTGTGTCCCTCGCTCTCTGTGTCCCTCGCTCTCTCTGTGTCCCTCGCTCTCTGTGTCCCACACTCTCTGTCTCCCTCGCTCTCTGTGTCCCTCGTTCTCTGTTTCCCTCGTTCTCTGTGTCCCTCGCTCCCTCTGTGTCCCTCACTCTCTGTGTCCCTCACGTTCTCTGTGTCCCTCGCTCTCTGTGTCCCTCACTCTCTCTGTGTCCCTGGCTCTCTCTGTGTCCCTGGCTCTCTCTGTGTCCCTCGCTCTCTGTGTCCCTGGCTCACTCTGTGTCCCTCGCTCTCTGTGTCCCTCGCTCTCTGTGTCCCTCGCTCTCTCTGTGTCCCTCGCTCTCTGTGTCCCTCGCTCTCTGTGCCTCTTGCTCTCTCTGTGTCCCTCGTTCTCTCTGTGTCCCTCGCTCTCTCTGTGTCCCTCACTCTCTGTGTCCCTCGCTCTCTCTCTGTGTCCCTCACGCTCTCTGTGTCCCTCCCTTTCTGTGTGTCCCTCGCTCTCTCTGTGTCCCTCGCTCTCTCTGTTTCCCTCGCTCTCTGTGTCCCTCACTCTCTGTGTCCCTCACTCTCTCTGTGTCCCTCACTCTCTGTGACCCTCACTCTCTCTGTGTCCCTCCCTTTCTGTGTGTCCCTCGCTCTCTCTGTGTCCCTCGCTCTCTCTGTGTCCCTCGCTCTGTCTGTGTCCCTCGGTCTGGGTCACTCACTCTCTCTCTGTCCCTCACTCTCTCTGTGTCCCTCACTCTCTCTGTGTCCCTCGCTCTCTCTGTGTCCCTCGCTCTCTCTGTGTCCCTCGCTCTCTCGGTTTCCCTCGCTCTCTGTGTTCCTCACTCTCTGTGTCCCTCACTCTCTCTGTGTGTCCCTCGCTCTCTGTGTCCCTCGCTCTCTGTGTCCCTCGCTCTCTCTGTGTGTCCCTCGCTCTCTCTGTCCCTTGCTCTCTCTGTGTCCCTGGCTCTGTCTGTGTCCCTCGCTCTCTCTGTGTGTCCCTCGCTCTCTGTGTCCCTCGCACTCTGTGTCCCTCACTCTCTCTGTGTCCCACGCTCTCCCTGTGTCCCTCGCTCTCTCTGTGTCCCTCGGTCTGTGACCCTCGCTCTGTCTGTGTCCCTCCCTTTCTTTGTGTCCCTCGGGCCCTCTGTGTCCCTCGCGCTCTCGGTGTCTCTCGTGCACTGTGTCCCTCACTTTCTGTGTCCCTCGTTCTCTGTGTCCCTCGCTCTCTGTGTCCCTCGCTCTCTGTGTCCCTCACTCTCTGTGTCCCTCGGGCTCTGTGTCCCTCGCTCTCTGTGTCCCTCACTCTCTGTGTCCCTCGTTCTCTCTGTGTCCCTCGCACTCTCTGTGTCCCTCGCACTCTCTGTGTCCCTCGCTCTCTCTGTGTCCCTCGCTCTCTGTGTCCCACACTCTCTGTGTCCCACACTCTCTGTGTCCCTCGCCCTTTGTGTCCCTCGCTCTCTGTGTCCCTCACTCTTTGTGTCCCTCATGCTCTGTGCTACTCGCTCTCTGTGTCCCTCGCTCTCTGTGTCCCACACTCTCTGTGTCCCTCGAAAATTCCCCCACGTCCCCTGTGGAAAGGATGATTTAACTCCCTCATTCCCATGTTTAAGTTTAAGACTTTTATCTCAAGACCTTCAAACATTTTGCAGTCCGTGAGCTACTTTTTAATAAGTGTGGTCACTGTTGCTGTGTTTTTTAAAAATATTTTCATTCCGATGAGGACGGACATAACCACATACAAACAATCAGTCACAACACAAACAAAATACTATTCTCCTCATTTGACATTTATTCCTTTATTTCCATTAAACTTTCCCCTCTTCCCTCCCCTTACCCACTGGCAACAAACAGATCTGTAAATAGAGACAAGAACAGCTTCCATCTCGTCCAGAAACTCCCATCTGAGCCACAAAGGGCTACGTTTAGTTTCTCAAGTTTAAGGAATTCCGCAACATCCCCCAAACATGTCGATATTTTTGGCGGATCTTCTGACTTCCCTTCCAAAGCAATTAGCATCCGGGCGATCAATGTGGCAAAGGCCACCACATCGGCCCCGTCCCCATCTATTAGTCCCGGTACTTCCGACACCCCAGAAAATGCCTCATGTGGCCCCAGTAATATTTCCACCTCCACAACTTTTGTTTGTGTTTTAAATAGCGAGAGCCAGAAGCCCATAAATCCTGGATGTGACCAGAAGATGTGGACGAGGTTCACTGGTCCTCCTTTACACGCTCACATTTATCTTCTTCCTCCGTGAAGGATCTGCTCGTTCGTTCCTGTGTCATATCGCCCCTGTGTACATCCTTGAATTGTATCAAGCCCATCCGAGCACATAAGATGTCGCATTGACCCTGGTATAATCTCACTCCATAGTCCCCATTCCAACGCCACACCCAACTCTTCCTTCCACTTTTGTTTCATCTCTTCAATCGCTGCTTTCTTTCTGTCCATCAGCCACCTGTAAATGTTAGTAATTCTCCCATCACCAACTCAGCTGGGAGGAGCAATTTATCCAGCACCTTGTTGGATTGGATTTGTTTATTGTCACGTGTACCGAGGTACAGTCAAAAGTATTTTTCTGCGAGCAGCTCAACAGATCATTAAGTACATGAGAAGAAAAGGGAATAAAAGAAAATACATAATAGGGCAACACAACATATACAATGTAACTACATAAGCACTGGCGTCGGATGAAGCATACAGGGTGTAGTGTTAATGAAGTCAGTCCATAAGAGGGTCATTTAGGAGTCTGGTAACAGTGGGGAAGAAGCTGTTTTCGAGTCTGTTCGTGCGTGTTCTCAGACTTCTGTATCTCCTGCCCGATGGAAGAAGTTGGAAGAGCGAGTAAGCCGGGTGGGAGGGGTCTTTCATTATACTGCCCGCTTTCCCCAGGCAGCGGGAGGTGTAGATGGAGTCAATGGATGGGAGGCAGGTTCGTGTGATGGACTGGGCGGTGTTCACGACTCTCTGAAGTTTCTTGCGGTCCTGGGCCGAGCATTGCCATACCAGGCTGTGATGCAGCCTGATAGGATGCTTTCTATGGTACATCTGTAAAAGTTGGTAAGAGTCAATGTGGACCTGCCGAATTTCCTTAGTTTCCTGAGGAAGTATAGGCGCTGTTGTGCTTTCTTGGTGGTAGTGTCGACGTGGGTGGACCAGGACAGATTTTTGGAGATGTGCACCCCTAGGAATTTGAAACTGCTAACCATCTCTACCTCGGTCCCGTTGATGCTGACAGGGGTGTGTACAGTACTTTGCTTCCTGAAGTCAATGACCAGCTCTTTAGTTTTGCTGGCATTGAGGGAGAGATTGTTGTCGCTACACCACTCCACTAGGTTCTCTATCTCCCGCCTGTATTCTGACTCGTCGTTATTCGAGATCTGGCCCACTATGGTCGTATCATCAGCAAACATGTAGGTGGAGTTGGAACCAAGTTTTGCCACGCAGTCGTGTGTGTACAGGGGGTAGAGTAGGGGGCTAAGTACGCAGCCTTGCGGGGTCCCGGTATTGAGGACTATTGTGGAGGAGGCGTTGTCGCTCATTCTTACTGATTGTGGTCTGTTGGTCAGAAAATCGAGGATCCAGTTGCAGAGTGGGGAGCCACGTCCTCGGTGTTGGAGCTTTGATATGAGCTTGGCTGGGATTATGATGTTGAAGGCGGAGCTGTAGTCAATAAATAGGAGTCTAATGTAGGAGTCCTTGTTTTCGAGATGCTCTAGGGATGAGTGTAGGGCCAGGGAGATGGCGTCTGATGTGGACCGGTTGCAGCGGTGTGCGAATTGCAGTGGATCAGGGCGTTCTGGGAGTATGGAGGTGATGTGCTTCATGATCAACCTCTCGAAGCACTTCATTACGACTGAAGTCAGGGCCACTGGTCGGTAGTCATTGAGGCACGTTGCCTGGTTCTTCTTTGGTACCGGTATGATGCTGGTCTTCTTGAAGCAGGTGGGGACCTCAGAGTGGAGTAGGGACAGGTTAACGATGTCCGTGAATACCTCTGCCAGCTGGTCCGCGCAGGCTCTGAGTGCACGACCAGGGATCCCGTCCGGGCCCGTCGCCTTCCGAGGGTTCACTGTCAGGAAGGCCAATCTGACTTCGGAAGCTGTGATGGTGGGTATGGGTGAGTTATGGGCTGCTGGGGCACTCGCCAGCGGATTGTTGGGTACCTGCTCGAACCGAGCATAGAATGCATTGAGTTCATCGGGAAGGGGTGCGCTGCTGCCAGAGATACTGTTCAGCTTCGCTTTGTAGCCCATTATGTTGTTTAGTCCTTGCCACAACCGCCGAGAGTCTGTCTGTGACTCTAGCTTGGCTTGATATTCTCTCTTGCCATTCGGATGGCTTTGCGGAGGTCGTACCTTGATTTCTTGTATAGGTCAGGGTCGTCTGCCTTGAACGCCTCAGATCTGTCCTTCAGTAGGGACTCAATCTCGCCATTGAGCCATGGTTTCCGGTTGGGGAACGCACGGACTGCTTTCTTTGGCACGCAGTCGTCCACACATTTGCTGATGATTTGTTCTCTGGTAGGCACCAAAAGAGGACAACTCCTTTTTCACCAAGTTTCATCATTGAAGATAATTAAACTTCACCCCCCTCTGCATTTTATGTTTCTCCCTCAATTCTTCAAATCTACTTTCCAACAAGAAGTCTGTAACCTGTCTCAGCCCAGCTTTATGCCGCTGTTTAAATATTGTCTCCAGTCTTGCCGCCGGGGTGAATCGGGGGTTTCCATAAATAGGGGCTCGCACCGTCAAGTTTACCAAAGCAAAATGGCGTCTCAGCTTGCTCCAGATGTTGAAGGAAGATGCCAGCACCGGGCTTTGTGTAAACCTCCCCGGGGAAATGGGAGTGGGGCCGCAGCGAAAGTCTGCAAACTAGCCCCTTTACACGATGCTTCCACCACCTGTACCCATTCCGCTTCTTCCTCTCCCCACCATTGCCCAATCTTCTCCAAAAATTCACCGCCCAATAATACTACAAAAGATTGGGAAGCACCAACCCTCCCACCCACCCATTCTTTTGAAATATGAGCTGGTCTTTTTGAAGAGCAATCCAATTAATCTCCTTCCATTTACTGATGGAGAAGTGACCTGCCGCATTTTCTATCTGTTTAGAGCAGGGTGCCTGTGTGAGGGTAAGTGTGTTACTGTGTGTGTGGACGTTTCTCTATCTGTCTATCTGCCAGTCGCCCTGGTCCAGGATTCTATTTCACTCTCCACAGATGCTGCCTGACCTGCTCAGTATTTTCCGCATTGGTACAAGAGCGAGGAGGTAAGGCTGAACTTATACAAGACACTAGTTAGACCTCAGCTGGAATATTGTGGACAGTTCTGGGCGCCACACTATAGGAAGGATGTGAACACACTGGAGCGAGTGCAGAGGAGGTTCACAAGAATGTTTCAGGGATGAGAAACTTCAGTGATGAGGAGAGATTGGAGAGGTTGGGTCTGTTCTCCACGGAGAGAAATGGCCAAGAGGAGATTTGATCAAGGTGTTCAAATTCTTGGGGGTGCCGGACAGAGTAGACAGGGAGAAACGGTTCCCACTATTAAGAAGCTCAAGAACGAGATGGCACACAATTAAAGGGAATTGGAAAAGAAGCAAATATGATGTGATAAAATGGAAACAGTATCGTGTAGAGAGAGCCCTGCTCGATATCTGACCCCGTGCTGTACCTGTCCTGGGAGTGTTTGATGTGGACAGTGTAGAGAGAGCCCTGCTCGATATCTGACCCCGTGCTGTACCTGTCCTGGGAGTGTTTGATGGGGACAGTGTAGAGAGAGCCCTGCTCGATATCTGACCCCGTGCTGTACCTGTCCTGGGAGTGTTTGATGGGGACAGTGTTGAGGGAGCTTTACTCCGTATCTAACCCCGTGCTGTACCTGTCCTGGAAGTGTTTGATGGGCACAGTGTAGAGGGAGCTTTACTCTGTATCTGACCTCGTGCTGTACCTGTCCTGGGAGTGTTTGATGGGGACAGTGTAGAGAGAGCCCTGCTCGATATCTGACCCCGTGCTGTACCTGTCCTGGGAGTGTTTGATGGGGACAGTGTAGAGAGAGCCCTGCTCGATATCTGACCCCGTGCTGTACCTGTCCTGGGAGTGTTTGATGGGGACAGTGTAGAGAGAGCCCTGCTCGATATCTGACCCCGTGCTGTACCTGTCCTGGGAGTGTTTGATGGGGACAGTGTAGAGAGAGCCCTGCTCGATATCTGACCCCGTGCTGTACCTGTCCTGGGAGTGTTTGATGGGGACAGTGTAGAGAGAGCCCTGCTCGATATCTGACCCCGTGCTGTACCTGTCCTGGGAGTGTTTGATGGGGACAGTGTAGAGAGAGCCCTGCTCGATATCTGACCCCGTGCTGTACCTGTCCTGGGAGTGTTTGATGGGGACAGTGTAGAGAGAGCCCTGCTCGATATCTGACCCCGTGCTGTACCTGTCCTGGGAGTGTTTGATGGGGACAGTGTAGAGAGAGCCCTGCTCGATATCTGACCACGTGCTGTACCTGTCCTGGGAGTGTTTGATGTGGACAGTGTAGAGAGAGCCCTGCTCGATATCTGACCCCGTGCTGCACCTGTCCTGGGAGTGTTTGATGGGGACAATGTAGAGAGAGCCCTGCTCGATATCTGACCCCGTGCTGTACCTGTCCTGGGAGTGTTTGATGGGGACAGTGTAGAGAGAGCCCTGCTCGATATCTGACCCCGTGCTGTACCTGTCCTGGGAGTGTTTGATGGGGACAGTGTAGAGAGAGCCCTGCTCGATATCTGACCCCGTGCTGTACCTGTCCTGGGAGTGTTTGATGGGGACAGTGTAGAGAGAGCCCTGCTCGATATCTGACCCCGTGCTGTACCTGTCCTGGGAGTGTTTGATGGGGACAGTGTAGAGAGAGCCCTGCTCGATATCTGACCCCGTGCTGTACCTGTCCTGGGAGTGTTTGATGGGGACAGTGTAGAGAGAGCCCTGCACGATATCTGACCCCGTGCTGTACCTGTCCTGGGAGTGTTTGATGGGGACAGTGTAGAGAGAGCCCTGCTCGATATCTGACCCCGTGCTGTACCTGTCCTGGGAGTGTTTGATGGGGACAGTGTAGAGGGAGCTTTACTCTGTATCTAACCCCGTGCTGTACCTGTCCTGGGAGTGTTTGATGGGGACAGTGTAGAGGGAGCTTTACTCTGTATCTAACCCCGTGCTGCACCTGTCCTGGGAGTGTTTGATGGGGACAGTGTAGAGGGAGCTTTACTCCGTATGTAACCCCGTGATGTACCTGTCCTGGGAGTGTTTGATGGGGACAGTGTAGAGGGAGCTTTACTCCGTATGTAACCTCGTGATGTACCTGTCCTGGGAGTATTTGCCAGGGACAGTGTAGAGGAATCTGTGTCTAACCCCATGATGGACCTTTGCTGGTCATGTTTGATGGAGTTTCAAAATCTCAAATCAACGTCTTCTATTAGTTGCTCCATCTGTCTGTTTGTGCTTCTCTCTGTCTGTCTGGGAATATTGTCAAAACAAAATCCACGATCAGCAGTCAGCCATTTTAAGTTACTTCATGGTGGCCATTTTAGGTGAGCACAGCACAGTCATTTCTGACATTTGTACACGTTGGTACAACAAAATCCTGATGGAAATTGTCTGATTTAAACAGTGATTTGTTGGGGAATGTGGATGTAGAAAGGGAGCTGGCTGTCCTTGTACACCAGTCAGTGAAAGTGGAGAGGGGGAGCAGCAAGCAGTTAAGAAGGCCAATGGCATGTTGGCCTTCATTGAAAGAGGGATTTGAGTTCAGAAGTGGAGATGTCTTTCTGCAGTTACACAAGGCCTTGGTCAGACCACACCTGGAGTACTGTGCACAGTTTCGGTCTCCCTAACTGAGAAAGGATATAGTTGCCAGAGAGGGAGTGCATCGGAGGGACAATCGGCTGATAGGGAGGTTACCGGACTGTCCTACAAGGAGAGATTGGTTTGACTGTGGCACAGTGGTTAGCACTGCTGCCTCACCGTGCCAGTGACCCGGGATAAATTCCGGCCTTGTGTGAATGATTACGTGGAGTTGGCAGTTTCTCCCCGTGTGTGCGTGGGTTTCCTCCGGGTGCTCCGGTTTCCTTCCACAGTCCAAAGATGTGCAGGCTAGGTGGAATGGTCCTGCTAAATTACCCCTTAGTGTCCAAGAAAGATTGTTTAGATTAGGTTAAGGAGTTATTGGAATGGGGCGGGTGACTGAGCTTACAGAGAGTGCTGTGTCAGAGGGAAGGTGCAGATTCGATGGGCAGAATGGCCTCCTTCTGCATTGTAGGGATTCTGTGATTGTGCCGGTATTCACCAGAGCTGAGAAGGATGAGAGGAGATGTTGGCCGTGCTAAATTGCCCCTTTGTGGCCCAAAGGTTAGGTGGTGTTACTGGGGTTATTTGGATAGGGTGGAGGCGTGGGCTTGGGTAGGGTGCTCTCTCCGAGGGCCAGTGCAGACTCGATGGGCCGAATGGCCTACTCCTGCAATGTATATTCTATCATTCTGTGAGCTCTGATTGAAATGTATTACATTCCAACGGCTACACACAGGGATGGTGATTTCCACATTGTACTGCCTCTGCCATGTCTTGGGAGTGTTTGATGGAGACAGTGTAGAGGGAGCTTTACTCTGTACCTAACCCCGTGCTGTACCTGTCCTGGGAGTGTTTGATGGGGACAGTGTAGAGGGAGCTTTACTCTGTATCTAACCCCGTGCTGTACCTGTCCTGGGAGAGTTTGATGGGGACAGTGTAGAGGGAGCTTTACTCTGTATCTAACCCCGTGCTGTACCTGTCCTGGGAGAGTTTGATGGAGACAGTGTAGAGGGAGCTTTACTCTGTATCTAACCCCGTGCTGTACCTGTCCTGGGAGTGTTTGATGGAGACAGTGTAGAGGGAGCTTTACTCTGTATCTAACCCCGTGCTGTACCTGTCCTGGGAGTGTTTGATGGGGACAGTGTAGAGGGAGCTTTACTCTGTATCTAACCCCGTGCTGTACCTGTCCTGGGAGTGTTTGATGGGGACAGTGTAGAGGGAGCTTTACTCTGTATCTAACCCCGTGCTGTACCTGTCCTGGGAGTGTTTGATGGGGACAGTGTAGAGGGAGCTTTACTCTGTATCTAACCCCGTGCTGTACCTGTCCTGGGAGTGTTTGATGGGGACAGTGTAGAGGGAGCTTTACTCTGTATCTAACCCCTTGCAGTACCTGTCCTGGGAGTGTTTGATGGGGACAGTGTAGCGGGAGCTTTACTCTGTATCTAACCCCTTGCTGTACCTGTCCTGGGAGTGTTTGATGGGGACAGTGTCGAGGGAGCTTTACTCTGTATCTAACCCCGTGCTGTACCTGTCCTGGGAGTGTTTGATGGGGACAGTGTAGAGGAAACCTTACTCTGTATTTAACCCCGTGCTGTACCTGTCCTGGGAGTGTTTGATGGGGACAGTGTAGAGGGAGCTTTACTCTGTATCTAACCCCGTGCTGTACCTGTCCTGGGACTGTTTGATGGGAACAGTGTAGAGGGAGCTTTACTCTGTATCTAACCCCGTGCTGTACCTGTCCTGGGAGTGTTTGATGGGGACAGTGTAGAGGGAGCTTTACTCTGTATCTAACCCCGTGCTGTACCTGTCCTGGGAGTGTTTGATGGGAACAGTGTAGAGGGAGCTTTACTCTGTATCTAACCCCGTGCTGTACCTGTCCTGGGAGTGTTTGATGGGGACAGTGTAGAGGGAGCTTTACTCTGTATCTAACCCCGTGCTGTACCTGTCCTGGGAGTGTTTGATGGGGACAGTGTAGAGGGAGCTTTACTCTGTATCTAACCCCGTGCTGTACCTGTCCTGGGAGTGTTTGATGGGGACAGTGTAGAGGGAGCTTTACTCTGTATCTAACCCCGTGCTGTACCTGTCCTGGGAGTGTTTGATGGGGACAGTGTAGAGGGAGCTTTACTCTGTATCTAACCCCGTGCTGTACCTGTCCTGGGAGTGTTTGATGGGAACAGTGTAGAGGGAGCTTTACTCTGTATCTAACCCCGTGCTGTACCTGTCCTGGGAGTGTTTGATGGGGACAGTGTAGAGGGAGCTTTACTCTGTATCTAACCCCGTGCTGTACCTGTCCTGGGAGTGTTTGATGGGGACAGTGTAGAGGGAGCTTTACTCTGTATCTAACCCCGTGCTGTACCTGTCCTGGGAGTGTTTGATGGGGACAGTGTAGAGGGAGCTTTACTCTGTATCTAACCCTGTGCTGTACCTGTCCTGGGAGTGTTTGATGGGGACAGTGTAGAGGGAGCTTCACTCTGTAACTAACCCCGTGCTGTACCTGTCCTGGGAGTGTTTGATGGGGACAGTGTAGAGGAAACCTTACTCTGTATCTAACCCCGTGCTGTACCTGTCCTGGGAGTGTTTGATGGGGACAGTGTAGAGGAAACCTTACTCTGTATCTAACCCCGTGCTGTACCTGTCCTGGGAGTGTTTGATGGGGACAGTGTAGAGGGAGCTTTACTCTGTATCTGACCTCGTGCTGTACCTGTCCTGGGAGTGTTTGATGGGGACAGTGTTGAGGGAGCTTTACTCTGGATCTAACCCCGGCTGCACCTGTCCTGGGAGTGTTTGATGGGGACAGTATAGAGGGAGCTTTACTCTGTATCTAACCCCGTGCTGTACCTGTCCTGGGAGTGTTTGATGGGGACAGTATAGAGGGAGCTTTACACTGCATCTAACCCCGTGCTGTACCTGTCCTGGGAGTGTTTGATGGGGACATTGTAGAGGGAGCTTTACTCTGTATCTAACCACGTGCTGTACTTGTCCTGGGAGTGTTTGATGGGGACAGTGTAGAGGAAGCTTTACTCTGTATCTAACCCCGTGCTGTACCTGTCCTGGGAGTGTTTGATGGGGACAGTGTAGAGGGAGCTTTACTCTGTATCTAACCCCGTGCTGTACCTGTCCTGGGAGTGTTTGATGGGGACAGTGTAGAGGAAGCTTTACTCTGTATCTAACCCCGTGCTGTACTTGTCCTGGGAGTGTTTGATGGGGACAGATCAGAGGAAGCTTTACTCTGTATATACCATCGTACTGTAGCTGCCCTGGGAGTGTTTGATGGGGACAGTTTAGCGGGATGTGTAATCTGTATGTAACCCCATGATGTACTTTTGCAAACAGTGTTTGATGGAGATTCTGAACCTTGAAATAATGTATTCTGTTAGTCTCCCCATCTTCTCTGTCTCTGCATCTCTCTATCTCTCTCTGGGAATCTGTCTTAACAAATCCACGATCAGCAGCCAGCCATTTTAAGTTACTGAACGGTGGCCATTTTATGTGAGCGCAGCACTGAGACAATTCGGACAGTTGTCCAAGTTAGTGTCAAACAAAAACTGAAGGAAAGAGCCGTATTTAAACGGTGATATGTTGGGCAATGTGGATGTACAAATGGACCTTGTACACCAGTCACTGAAAGTGGAGAGGGGGGTGCAGCACGCAGTTAAGAAGTCCAATGATATGTTGGCCTTCATTGAAAGAGGGATTTGAGTTCAGAAGTGGAGATGTCTTTCTGCAGTTACACAAGGCCTTGGTGAGACGACACCTGGAGTACTGTGTACAGTTTCGGTCTCCCTAACTGAGAAAGGATATAGTTGCCAGAGAGGGAGTGCAGCGGAGGGACAATCGGCTGATAGGGAGGTTACCGGACTGTCCTAGGAGGAGATATTGGTTCAATAGGGCCCGAACGAGCCCTGTTTCTCCAACCTAACCCTGGAGATCTAATCCCACATTCCTGGTGATTTCTCCCCTCTCAAAGATGGAAAGATATTGACCAAGTTTGTAGCAGAAATTGACTGATTTTTAAATCCCATTGACATAAAGGGACATGGGGATAGTGTTGGGGAAAAGACATTGAAGTGAAGATATTTCACAGCTGGATTCACAGAATACAGACAGCAAAGTATCTTAAATTTGGGAAGTGCAACAAACGTTGTCAAACATTTGGGAAATGATTGGAAACAGTTTGGACTGAGATCTCCTCAGTGACCTGTGTGCAGACCCCACCCCCGACTTTCTGTGAGGAATGCCCCCCTCGGTGTGGTTCCTGTGTCTGCTAAGGAAGACACTTGTCCTGTCTCTGGTTATGTTAATTCAGCAGTTAGCAACAGATTCTTTCCTGTCATTATTTCTGTCTTTGGTTTAACATTTGTTTACCTCTGAATTTCTGACATGTTTGGAATGACTATTCGTCTGTCGCCTTAGGAAGGCTCTCCATAGAATGAGTAAAAAGCAGCAAGAAATCACAGAATGTGAGTTAAACACAACTTCATTTCTGCCTCCATTTGGAGAGAAGATTCCTGGCCACAAAAACAAAGCTCATTGCAAAGTTTCACTTCATATTTTACATGTTGTTCACAGACAGATTTCTTCAATGAGCTGCTCTATAAATCTGGATTCAATTTGACTTTTTCTCACTGAGAGATGAAAAGTTTATTCCTGAATCAGTACACGGTCATCGGCAACAACATCATTTTATTAGACAGTGAGGATCAATGGGATTTTTCACTGAAATCCTCTGATGTCAATTCCTGAGATTAGAATTTGTAATGAAACAATTTGGATTCAATGAAAACGGTCAGTTTAATAACCCCAATGTCCTGACTGCCTCACGTCCTGGCACCCTCACACCCTCATGTCCCCTAACTCTCAATCCCTGACCCACTCACGCCTCCGAAACCTCAGATCCTGACCCGCTGTGTACCTCTTTCTGTGTGTGTCCCTTACTCTGTCTGTGTGCCCACCTCTCACTGTCCCTCTCTCCCTCTGTGTCCCTCTCTCTCGCTGTCTGTGTCCTTCTATCTCACTCTATCCCTCTCTTTCACTGCGTACCTCTTTCTATCTGTCTCACTCTCTCTGTGTCCCTCTCCCTCTATGTGTTCCCGTCTCGCTGTCTCTCTCGCTGTGTTCCTCGCTCTCTCGCTGTGTCCTTCTCTCTCTCGCTGTGTCCCCGTCCCTCTCGCTGTGTCCCCCTCTCTCTCTCGCTGCGTCCCTCACTCTCTCTCGCTGCTTCCCTCTCTCTCTCGCTGTGTCCCCCTCTCTCTCGCTGTGTTCCTCGCTCTCTCGCTGTGTCCCTCTCTCTCTCGCTGTGTACCCGTCCCTCTCGCTGTGTCCCCCTCACTCTCTCTCGCTGTGTACCCGTCCCTCTCGCTGTGTCCCCCTCTCTCTCGCTGTGTCCCCCTCTCTCTCGCTGTGTTCCCCGCTCTCTCGCTGTGTCCCTCTCTCTCTTTCGCTGTGTCATAGATTATCATAGAATTTACAGTGCAGAAGGTGGCCATTCGGCCCATCGAGTCTGCACCAGCTCTTGGAAAGAGCACGCCACCCAAGGTCAACACCGCCACCCTATCCCCATAACCCAGTAACCCCACAACACAAAGGGCAATTCTGGACACTAAGGGCAATTTATCATGGCCAATCCACCTAACCTGCACATCTTTGGACTGTGGGAGGAAACCGGAGCACCCGGAGGAAACCCACGCACACACGGGGAGGATGTGCAGACTCCGCACAGAGAGTGACCCAAGCCGGAATCGAACCTGGGACCCTGGAGCTGTGAAACAATTGTGCTATCCACAAGGCTACCGTGCTGTCCCACTCTCTCTCTCTGTGTCCCTCCCTCACTCGGTGTGCTCCTCTCTCTCTCGCTGTGCCCCTCTCTCTCTCGCTGTGTACCCGTCCCTCTCGCTGTGTCCCTCTCTCTCTCGCTGTGTCCCTCACTCTCTCGCCGTGTACCCGTCCCTCTCGCTGTGTCCCCCTCTCTCTCGTTGTGTCCCTCTCTCTCTCGCTGTGTCCCTTGCTCTCTGTGTCCCTTGCTCTCTGTGTCCCTTGCTCTCTCCCTGTCCCCCTCTCTCTCGTTGTGTCCCTCTCTCTCTCTCGCTGTGTCCCTTGCTCTCTGTGTCCCTCACTCTCTGTGTCCCTCGCTCTCTCTGCGTCCCTCGCTCTCTCTGTGCCCCTCGCTCTGTCTGTGTCCCTCGGTCTGTGTCCCTCACTCTCTCTGTGTCCCTCACTCTCTGTGTCCCTCGCTCTCTCTGTGTCCCTCGCTCTCTCTGTTTCCCTCGCTCTCTGTGTTCCTCACTCTCTGTGTTCCTCGCTCTCTCTGTGTGTCCCTCGCTCTCTATGTCCCTTGCTCTCTCTGTGTCCCTGGCTCTGTCTGTGTCCCTTGCTCTCTCTGTGTGTCCCTCGCTCTCTGTGTCCCTCGCTCTCTGTGTCCCTCGATCTCTCTGTGTCCCTCGCTCTCTCTGTGTCCCTCACTCTCTCTGTGTCCCTCCCTTTCTGTGTGTCCCTCGCTCTCTCTGTGTCCCACGCTCTCTCTGTGTCCCTCGCTCTCTCAGTGTCCCTCGGTCTGTGACCCTCGCTCTGTCTGTGTCCCTCCCTTTCTGTGTGTCCCTCGGGCTCTCTGTGTCCCTCGCGCTCTCTGTGTCCCTCGTGCACTGTGTCCCTCAATCTCTGTGTCCCTCGTTCTCTGTGTTAATCGCTCTCTGTGTCCCTCACTCTCTGTGTCCCTCGTTCTCTCTGTGTCCCTCACTCTCTGTTTCCCTCACTCTCTGTGTCCCTCGCTCTCTGTGTCCCTTGTGCTCTGTGTCCCTCGCTCTTTGTGTCCCTCGCTCTCTCTGTCTCTCTCGCTGTGTTCCTCGCTCTCTCGCTGTGTCCCTCTCTCTCTCGCTGTGTACCCGTCCCTCTCGATGTGTCCCCCTCTCTCACTCGCTGCGTCCCTCACTCTCTCTCGCTGCGTCCCACTCTCTCTCGCTGTGTACCCGTCCCTCTCGCTGTGTCCCCCTCTCTCTCGTTGTGTCTCTCTCTCTCTCGCTGTGTCCCTTGCTCTCTGTGTCCCTTGCTCTCTGTGTCCCTTGCTCTCTCTGTGTCACCCTCTCTCTCGTTGTGTCCCTCTCTCTCTCTCGCTGTGTCCCTTGCTCTCTGTGTCCCTCACTCTCTGTGTCCCTCGCTCTCTCTGTGTCACTCGCTCTCTCTGTGTCCCTCTTCCTCCATGTGTCCCTCGCTCTCTCTGTGTCCCTCGCTCTCTCTGTGTCCCTCGCTCTAGCTGTGTCCCTCGCTCTCGCTGTGTCCCTCGCTCTCTCTGTGTCCCTCGCTCTCTCTGTGTCCCTCGCTCTCTGTGTCCCTTGCTCTCTGTGTCCCTCGCTCTCTCTGTGTCCATCGCTCTCTCTGTGTCCCTCGCTCTCTCAGTGTCCCTCGGTCTGTGACCCTCGCTCTGTCTGTGTCCCTCCCTTTCTGTGTGTCCCTCGGGCTCTCTGTGTCCCTCGCGCTCTCTGTGTCCCTCGTGCACTGTGTCCCTCACTCTCTGTGTCCCTCGTTCTCTGTGTTAATCGCTCTCTGTGTCCCTCGTTCTCTCTGAGTCCCTCACTCTCTGTTTCCCTCACTCTCTGTGCCCCTCGCTCTCTGTGTTCCTCGTGCTCTGTGCCCCTCGCTCTTTGTGTCCCTCGCTCTCTCTGTCTGTCTCGCTGTGTTCCTCGCTCTCTCGCTGTGTCCCTCTCTCTCTAGTTGTGTACCCGTCCCTCTCGATGTGTCCCCCTCTCTCTCTCGCTGCGTCCCTCTCTCTCTCGCTGTGTCCCCCTCTCTCTCTCTCGCTGTGTTCCTCGCTCACTCGCTGTGTCCCTCTCTCTCTCGCTGTGTACCCGTCCCTCTCGCTGTGTCCCTCTCTCTCTCGCTGTGTTCCTTGCTCTCTCGCTGTGTCCCTCTCTCTCTCGTTGTAGACCCGTCCCTCTCGCTGTGTCCCCCTCTCTCACACTGTGTCCCCCTCTCTCTCGCTGTGTTCCTCGCTCACTCGCTGTGTCCCTCCCTCTCTCGCTGTGTACCCGTCCCTCTCGCTGTGTACCCCTCTCTCTCGCTGTGTCCCCCCTCTCTCTCTCGCTGTGTTCCTCGCTCACTCGCTGTGTCCCTCTCTCTCTCGCTGTGTACCCGTCCCTCTCGCTGTGTACCCCTCTCTCTCGCTGTGTTCCTCGCTCACTCGCTGTGTCCCTCTCTCTCTCGCTGTGTACCCGTCCCTCTCGCTGTGTCCCCCTCTCTCTCGCTGTGTTCCTCGCTCACTCGCTGTGTCCCCCTCTCTCTCTCTCGCTGTGTTCCTCGCTCACTCGCTGTGTCCCCCTCTCTCTCTCTCGCTGTGTTCCTCTCTCTCTCGCTGTGTCCCCCTCTCTCTCGCTGTGTCCCTCTCTCTCTCGCTGTGTCCCCCTCTCTCTCTCTCGCTATGTTCCTCGCTCGCTCGCTGTGTCCCTCTCTCTCTCGCTGTGTACCCGTCCCTCTCACTGTGTACCCCTCTCTCTCGCTGTGTTCCCCGCTCTCTCGCTGTGTCCCTCTCTCTCTTTCGCTGTGTCATAGATTATCATAGAATTTACAGTGCAGAAGGTGGCCATTCGGCCCATCGAGTCTGCACCGGCTCTTGGAAAGAGTACCCCACCCAAGGTCAACACCGCCACCCTATCCCCATAACCCAGTAACCCCACAACGCTAAGGGCTCTCCTTGTGTCCCTCGCTCTCTCTGTGTCCCTCGCTCACTCTTTGTCCCTCGCTCTCTCTGTGTCCCTCGCTCTCTCTGTGTCCCTCGCTCACTCTGTGTCCCTCGCTCTGCCTATGTCACTCCCTTTCTGTGTGTCCCTCGCGCTCGCATTGTCCCTCGCGCTCTGTGTCCCACAATCTCTCTGTGCCCCTCGCTCTCTGTGTCCCTCGCTCTCTCTGTGTCCCTCACTCTCTCTCGCTGTGCCCCTCATTCTTTCTTGCTGTGTCCCTCACTTTCTCTCTCTGTGTCCCTCACTCTCTCTCGCTGTGTCCCTCACTCTCGCTCTTGCTGTGTCCCTCACTCTCTCTCGCTGTGTCCCTCACTCTCTCTCTCTGTGTCCCTCACTCTCTCTTGCTGTGTCCCTCACTCTCTCTTGCTGTGTCCCTCACTTTCTCTCTCTGTGTCCCTCACTTTCTCTCGCTGTGCCCCTCACTCTCTCTTGCTGCGTCCCTCACTCTCTCTCTCGCTGTGTCCCTCACTCTCTCTTGCTGTGTCCCTCACTCTCTCTCTGTGTCCCTCACTCTCTCTCGCTGTGTCCCTCACTCTCTCTCTCTGTGTCCCTCACTCTCTCTCGCTGTGCCCCTCACTCTCTCTCGCTGTGTCCCACACTCTCTCTTGCTGTGTCCCTCACTCTCTCTCTGTGTCCCTCACTCTCTCTCGCTGTGTCCCTCACTCTCTCTCTCTGTGTCCCTCACTCTCTCTCGCTGTGCCCCTCACTCTCTCTCGCTGTGTCCCACACTCTCTCTTGCTGTGTCCCTCACTCTCTCTCTGTGTCCCTCACTCTCTCTCGCTGTGTCCCTCACTCTCTCTCTCTGTGTCCCTCACTCTCTCTCGCTGTGCCCCTCACTCTCTCTCGCTGTGTCCCACACTCTCTCTTGCTGTGTCCCTCACTCTCTCTCTATGTCCCTCACTCTCTCTCGCTGTGCCCGTCACTCTCTCTCTCTGTGTCCCTCACTCTCTCTCGCTGTGCCCCTCACTCTCTCTCTCTGTGTCCCTCACTCTCTCTCGCTGTGTCCCTCACTCTCTCTCTCTCTGTCCCTCACTCTCTCTCGCTGTGCCCCTCACTCTCTCTTGCTGTGTCCCTCACTCTCTCTCTCTCTGTCCCTCACTCTCTCTCGCTGTGCCCCTCACTCTCTCTCGCTGTGCCCCTCACTCTCTCTTGCTGTGTCCCTCACTCTCTCTCGCTGCGTCCCTCACTCTCTCTCGCTGCGTCCCTCACTGTCTCTCTCTGTGTCCCTCACTCTCTCGCTGTGCCCCTCACTCTCTCTTGCTGTGTCCCTCACTCTCTCTCTCTTGCCTGAAGTGCCACAAATGTTGTCAAGTGCAGTGCGAGGCGTACCTCAATGTTTCAGACTTACTGAGAAACTGTCAGCCCACCGGACAACATTTCTGTACAATAGGATTGAAGCACAAGTTCAAATAGTTTTGTTTCAAAGTTTAAAATACCCAGTCATTTTTCTGTGCAGCTTTCGGAATCTGTCAGTGGAATTTAGGTTATACAGGCAAATGTTAACAAGAGTATTGGGAACGGATTGGAAGTTTTGATGGAGATATTCCTGCATTATGGAAATGTGTGAGATCTATTTAGGGTTGGGGAATGGATTGATCAAAGGATGTATTTTTTTGTTATCTATATCAGACTGAGAGCCTTGAAGATTCACAACTTCCATGTGCTGGGAGAAAGGATTGATTAACCAAGGCCTATTATTCAAATGCTTCAGACAAGTGACAAAACAACAGTAACAGAGAATATACAAACAGAGACAAGCAGACACCTGTAATCGGAGCTTAAACTTCACGTTTGAATGTGAAGGGCTGAAATAAACAAGAGTCCACCCTGGGAGTCTGTGCAATTTGAGTTCTGCTTTTCCATAAAATAAAAATAACTATCTGCAATGAAAAATTCTTTGGATAGGACAGAGGGATTTTGACTCTGTATTTAAGCACAGACAGTATTTGCGTTGTGAGTGTTTGATGGGCAGTGTAGATGGAGCTTTACTCTGAAACACTGGAATTCAGTCTCAGGGCTGATTTAATCACATGCTTCAGAATAATAATTGATATTGTACATCTCGTGTGTGTCTCAGTGTCAGCTGTGAAACATGTACAGCACAATCTCATCCTGTTTCTGTGTCTCTCTCTCTGTAATTAGCTGGTCCTTTTCCTAAATTACTCCCGACTAGATTTCAAAAGGGCTCCATTGCCTGTGAAGCAGTTTGTGATACCCAAAGGTTATGAAAAGTGCTTTAGAAAAGTCTGTCCCCAAGCTGCTGTGAGGATGTTCAGAGTCAGTGTGTGACTTGGGTCACACACAGGCCAGATACACCTCTCCAAGTTAAAGGTGGAGAATGGATCTCGCTCCATTTGAAAGATGTATTGACGCAGCCTGTCTTGAGTTTGTGTCTGTGTGTGGCTCTGTCTGTGTCCCTCCCTTTCTGTGTGTCCCTCGCTCTCGCTGTGTCCCTCGCGCTCTCTGTGTCCCTCGCTCTCTCTCTGTCCCTCACTCTCTCTGTGTCCCTCGCTCTCCCTGAGTCGCTCACTCTCTCTGTGTCCCTCGCTCTCCCTGAGTCGCTCACTCTCTCTGTGTCCCTTGCTCTCTCTGTGTCCCTCGCTCTCTGTGTCCCTCGCTCTCTCTGTGTCCCTCCCTCTCTGTGTTCCTCACTCTCTGTGTCCCTCACTCTCTCTGTGCCCCTCACTCTCTGTGACCCTCACTCTCTCTGTGTCCCTCACTCTCTCTCTGTCCCTCACTCTCTCTCTGGCCCTCACTCTCTGTGTCGGTGACTCTCTCTGTGTCCCTCGCTCTCTGTGTCCCTCGCTCTCTGTGTCCCTCACTCTCTCTGTGTCCCTCACTCTCTGTGTCCCTCGCTCTCTCCATGTGTCCCTCGCTCTCTGTGTCCCTCGATCTATGTGTCCCACACTCTCTGTGTCCCTCGCTCTGTGTGTCCCTCACTCTCTGTGTCCCTCACTCTCTGTGTCCATCGATCTATGTGTCCCACACTCTCGGTGTCCCTCGCTCTCTGTGTCCCTCACTCTCTGTGTGTCCCTCGCTCTCTGTGTCCCTCGCTCTCTCTGTTTCCCTCGCTCTCTGTGTTCCTCACTCTCTGTGTCCCTCACTCTCTCTGTGTGACCCTCGCTCTCTATGTCCCTCGCTCTCTCTGTGTCCCTGGCTCTGTCTGTGTCCCTCGCTCTCTCTGTGTGTCCCTCGCTCTCTGTGTCCCTCGCTCTCTCTGTGTCCCTCGCTTTCTCTGTGTCCCTCACTCTCTCTGTGTCCCACACTCTCTGTGTCCCTCACTCTCTGTGTCCCTCGCTCTCTCTGTGTCCCTCGCTCTCTGTGTCCCTCGCTCTCTCTGTGTGTCCCTCGCTCTCTCTGTGTCCCACACTCTCTGTGTCCCTCACTCTCTGTGTCCCTCACTCTGTGTCCCTCGCTCTCTCTGTGTGTCCCTCGCTCTCTGTGTCCCTCGCTCTCTCTGTGTCCCTCGCTCTCTCTGTGTCCCTCACTCTCTCTGTGTCCCACACTCTCTGTGTCCCACACTCTCTGTGTCCCTCACTCACTGTGTTCCACACTCTCTGTGTCCCACACTCTCTGTGTCCCTCGCTCTCTGTGTCCCTCGCGCTCTCTGTGTCCCTCGCTCTCTCTGTGTCACTCGCTCTCTGTGTCCCACACTCTCTCTGTGTCCCTCACTCTCTGTATCCTTCACTCTCTAAGTGTCCCTCGCTCTCTGTGTCCCTTGCTCTCTGTGACCCTCGCTCTCTCTGTGTCCCCCACTCTCTCTCTGTCCCTCGCGGTCTCTGTGTCCCTCCCGGTGTCTGTCTCGCTCGCGCTCTCTGTGTCCCTCGCGCTCTCTGTGTCCCTCGCTCTCTGTGTCACTCGTGCTCTCAGTGTCCTTCGCACTCTGTGTCCCTCGCTCTCTCTGTGTCTCTCGCTCTCTGTATCCCTCGCTCTCTCTCTGCCCCTCGCTCTCTCTGTGTCCCTCGCTCGCTGTGTATCCCTCGCTCTCTCTGTGTCCCTGGCTCTCTGTGTCCCTCGTGCTCTCTGTGTCCCTGGCTCTCTCTGAGTCCCTCGCGCTCTCTGTGTCCCTCGCTCTCTGTGTCCCTCGCTCTCTGTGTCCCTCGCTCTCTGTGTCCCTCACTCTCTCTGTGTCCCTCGCTCACTCTGTGTCCCTCGCTCTCCCTGTGTCCCTCCCTTTCTGTGTCCCTTGTTCTCTCTGTGTCCCTCGCTCACTGTGTCCCTCGCTCTCTGTGTCCCTCACTCTCTCTGTGTCCCTCATTCTCTCTGAGTCCCTCGCTCTCTGTGTCCCTCGCTCTCTGTGTCCCTCACTCTCTCTGTGTCCCTCACTCTCTCTGTGTCCCTCACTCTCTCTGTGTCCCTCGCTCACTCTGTGTCCCTCGCTCTCCCTGTGTCCCTCCCTTTCTGTGTCCCTTGTTCTCTCTGTGTCCCTCGCTCACTGTGTCCCTCGCTCTCTGTGTCCCTCACTCTCTCTGAGTCCCTCGCTCTCTGTGTCCCTTGCTCTCTCTGTGTCCCTCGCTCACTGTGTCCCTCGCTCTCTGTGTCTCTAACTCTCTCTGTGTCCCTCATTCTCTCTGAGTCCCTCGCTCTCTCTGTTTCCCTCGCTCTCTGTGTCTCTAACTCTCTCTGTGTCCCTCATTCTCTCTGAGTCCCTCGCTCTCTGTGTCCCTTGCTCTCTCTGTGTCCCTCGCTCTCTGTGTCCCTCACTCTCTCTGTGTCCCTCGCGCTCTCTGTGTCACTCGTGCTCTCAGTGTCCTTCGCACTCTGTGTCCCTCGCTCTCTCTGTGTCTCTCGCTCTCTGTTTCCCTCGCTCTCTCTCTGCCCCTCGCTCTCTCTGTGTCCCTCGCTCGCTGTGTGTCCCTCGCTCTCTCTGTGTCCCTGGCTCTCTGTGTCCCTCGCGCTCTCTGTGTCCCTGGCTCTCTCTGAGTCCCTCGCGCTCTCTGTGTCCCTGGCTCTCTCTGTGTCCCTCGCTCTCTGTGTCCCTCGCTATCTGTGTCCCTCACTCTCTCTGTGTCCCTCGCTCACTCTGTGTCCCTCGCTCTCCCTGTGTCCCTCCCTTTCTGTGTCCCTTGCTCTCTCTGTGACCCTCGCTCTCTCTGTGTCCCCCACTCTCTCTCTGTCCCTCGCGGTCTCTGTGTCCCTCCCGGTGTCTGTGTCACTCGTGCTCTCTGTGTCCTTCGCACTCTGTGTCCCTCGCTCTCTCTGTGTCTCTCGCTCTCTGTGTCCCTCGCTCTCTCTCTGCCCCTCGCTCTCTCTGTGTCCCTCGCTCGCTGTGTGTCCCTCGCTCTCTCTGTGTCCCTGGCTCTCTGTGTCCCTCGCGCTCTCTGTGTCCCTGGCTCTCTCCGTGTGTCCCTCGCTCTCTGTGTCCCTCACTCTTTGTGTCCCTCATGCTCTGTGCTACTCGCTCTCTGTGTCCCTCGCTCTCTGTGTCCCACACTCTCTGTGTCCCTCGCTCTGTGTGTCCCTCACTCTCTGTGTCCCTCACTCTCTGTGTCCCTCGATCAGTGTGTCCCTCACTCTCTGTGTCCCTCACTCTCTGTGTCCCTCGATCTATGTGTCCCACACTCTCGGTGTCCCTCGATCTATGTGTCCCACACTCTCTGTGTCCTTCGCTCTCTGTGTTCCTCACTCTCTCTGTGTGTCCCTCACTCACTCTCTGTCCCTCACTCTCTCTGTGGCCCTCACTCTCTGTGTCCCTGACTCTTTCTGTGTCCCTCGCTCTCTGTGTCCCTCACTCTCTCTGTGTCCCTCACTCTCTGTGTCTCTCGCTCTCTCTGTGTGTCCCTCGCTCTCTGTGCCCCTCACTCTCTCTGTGTCCCTCACTCTCTGTGCCCCTCACTCTCTCTGTGTCCCTCACTCTCTGTGTCCCTCGCACTCTCTGCGTCCCTCGCTCTCTCTGTGTCCCTCGCTCCCTCTGGGTCCCTCACTCTCTCTGTGTCCCTCACTCTCTGTGTCCCTCGCTCTCTGTGTCCCTCGCTCTCTGTGTCCCTCACTCTCTCTGTGTCTCTCACTCTCTCTGTGTCCCACACTCTCTCTGTGTGTCCCTCGCTCTCTATGTCCCTCGCTCTCTCTGTGTGTCCTTCGCTCTCTGTGTCCCTCGCTCTCTCTGTGTCCATGGCTCTGTCTGTGTGTCCCTCATTCTCTGTGTCCCGCACTCTCTCTCTGTGTCATTCACTCTCTCTGTGTCCCACACTCTCTCTGTGTGTCCCTCACTCTCTGTGTCCCTCGCTATCTCTGTGTGTCCCTCGCTCTCTGTGTCCCTCGCTCTCTGTGTCCTCGCTCTCTCTGTGTCACTCGTGCTCTCTGTGTCCCTCACTCTCTCTGTGTCCCTCCCTTTCTGTGTGTCCCTCGCTCTCTCTGTGTCCCTCGCTCTGTCTGTGTCCCTCGCTCTGTCTGTGTCCCTCGCTCTGTCTGTGTCCCTCGCTCTGTGTCCCCCACTCTCTCTGTGTCCCTCACTCTCTCTGTGTCCCTCGCTCTCTCTGTGTCCCTCGCTCTCTCTGTGTTCCACATTCTCTGTGTCCCTCACTCTCTCTGTGTGTCCCTCGCTCTCTGTGTCCCTCGCTCTCTGTGTCCCTCGCTCTCTGTGTCCCTCGCTCTCTCTGTGTCCCTTGCTCTCTCTGTTTCCCTCGCTCTCTGTGTTCCTCACTCTCTGTGTCCCTCACTCTCTCTGTGTCCCTTGCTCTGTCTGTGTCCCTCGCTCTCTCTGTGTGTCCCTCGCTCTCTGTGTTCCTCACTCTCTGTGTCCCTCACTCTCTCTGTGTCCCTTGCTCTGTCTGTGTCCCTCGCTCTCTCTGTGTGTCCCTAGCTCTCTGTGTCCCTCGCTCTCTCTCTGTGTCCCTCGCTCTCTGTGTCCCTCGCGCTCTCTGTGTTCCTCGCGCTCTCTGTGCCCCTCGCGCTCTCTGTGTCCCTCGCGCTCTCTGTGTCCCTCGCGCTCTCTGTGTCACTCGCTCTCTGTGTCCCACACTCTCTCAGTGTGTCCCTCACTCTCTGTATCCTGCACTCTCTAAGTGTCCCTCGCTCTCTGTGTCCCTTGCTCTCTGTGACCCTCGCTCTCTCTGTGTCCCCCACTCTCTCTCTGTCCCTCGCGGTCTCTGTGTCCCTCCCGGTGTCTGTGTCGCTCGCGCTCTCTGTGTCCCTCGCGCTCTCTGTGTCACTCGTGCTCTCTGTGTCCTTCGCTCTCTATGTCCCTCGCTCTCTGTGTCCCTCGCTCTCTCTGTGTCCCTCGCTCTCTGTGTCCCTCGCTCTCTCTCTGCCCCTCGCTCTCTCAGTGTCCCTCGCTCTCTCTGTGTCCCTCGCTCTCTGTGTCCCTCGCTCTCTCTCTGCCCCTCGCTCTCACTGTGTCCCTCGCTCTCTCTGTGTCCCTCACTCTCTAAGTGTCCCTCGCTCTCTGTGTCCCTTGCTCTCTGTGACCCTCGCTCTCTCTGTGTCCCCCACTCTCTCTCTGTCCCTCGCGGTCTCTGTGTCCCTCCCGGTGTCTGTGTCCCTTGCTCTCTGTGACCCTCGCTCTCTCTGTGTCCCTCACTCTCTCTGTGTCCCTTGCTCTCTGTGTCCCTCGCTCTCTCTCTGTGTCCCTCGCTCTCTGTGCCCCTCGCGCTCTCTGTGCCCCTCGCTCTCTCTCTGTGTCACTCGCTCTCTGTGCCCCTCGCGCTCTCTGTGCCCCTCGCGCTCTCTGTGTCACTCGCTCTCGGTGTCCCACACTCTCTCAGTGTGTCCCTCACTCTCTGTATCCTTCACTCTCTAAGTGTCCCTCGCTCTTTGTGTCCCTTGCTCTCTGTGACCCTCGCTCTCTCTGTGTCCCCCACTCTCTCTCTGTCCCTCGCGGTCTCTGTGTCCCTCCCGGTGTCTGTGTCGCTCGCGCTCTCTGTGTCCCTCGCTCTCTCTGTGTCACTCGTGCTCTCTGTGTCCTTCGCTCTCTGTGTCCCTCGCTCTCTGTGTCCCTCGCTCTCTCTGTGTCCCTCCCTCTCTGTGTCCCTCGCTCTCTCTCTGCCCCTCGCTCTCTCAGTGTCCCTCGCTCGCTGTGTGTCCCTCGCTCTCTCTGTGTCCCTGGCTCTCTGTGTCCCTCGCTCTCTCTCTGCCCCTCGCTCTCTCTGTGTCCCTCGCTCTCTGTGTGTCCCTCGCTCTCTCTGTGTCCCTGGCTCTCTGTGTCCCTCGCTCTCTCTCTGCCCCTCGCTCTCTCTGTGTCCCTCGCTCTCTGTGTGTCCCTCGCTCTCTCTGTGTCCC
Organism: Scyliorhinus torazame; assembly: GCF_047496885.1. Classification (NCBI taxonomy): domain Eukaryota; kingdom Metazoa; phylum Chordata; class Chondrichthyes; order Carcharhiniformes; family Scyliorhinidae; genus Scyliorhinus; species Scyliorhinus torazame. The sequence continues at coordinate 2,110,589 of NW_027307763.1, read as the reverse complement.
TCGCTCTCTGTGTGTCCCTCGCTCTCTCTGTGTCCCTCGCTCTCTGTGCCCCTCACTCTCTGTGTCCCTCGCTCTCTGTGTCCCTCGCTCTCTGTGTCCCACACTCTCTGTGTCCCACACTCTCTGTGTCCCTTGCCCTTTGTGTCCCTCGCTCTCTGTGTCCCTCACTCTTTGTGTCCCTCATGCTCTGTGCTACTCGCTCTCTGTGTCCCTCGCTCTCTGTGTCCCACACTCTCTGTGTCCCTCGCTCTGTGTTTCCCTCACTCTCTGTTTCCCTCACTCTCTGTGTCCCTCGCTCTCTGTGTCCCACATTCTCTGTGTCCCTCGCTCTCTGTGTCCCTCGTGCTCTGAGTCCCTCGCTCTTTGTGTCCCTCGCTCTCTCTGTGTCCCTCGTGCTCTCTGTGTAGCTCGGTCTGTGACCCTCGCTATGTCTGTGTCCCTCCCTTTCTGTGTGTCCCTCGCTTTCTGTGTCCCACACTCTCTGTGTCCCACACTCTCTGTGTCCCTTGCCCTTTGTATCCCTCGCTCTCTGTGTCCCTCACTCTCTGTGTCCCTCGCTCTGTGTGTCCCTCACTCTCTGTGTCCCTCACTCTCTGTGTCCCTCACTCTCTGTGTCTCTCGCTCTCTGTGTCCCACACTCTCTGTCTCCCTCGCTCTCTCTGTGTTCCACATTCTCTGTGTCCCTCACTCTCTCTGTGTGTCCCTCGCTCTCTGTGTCCCTCGCTCTCTGTGTCCTCGCTCTCTCTATGTCACTCGCGCTCTCTGTGTCCCTCACTCTCTCTGTGTCCCTCCCTTTCTGTGTGTCCCTCGCTCTCTCTGTGTCCCTCGCTCTGTCTGTGTCCCTCGCTCTGTCTGTGTCCCTAGCTCTGTGTCCCCCACTCTCTCTGTGTCCCTCACTCTCTCTGTGTCCCTCGCTCTCTCTGTGTCCCTCGCTCTCTCTGTTTCCCTCGCTCTCTGTGTTCCACATTCTCTGTGTCCCTCACTCTCTCTGTGTGTCCCTCGCTCTCTGTGTCCCTCGCACTCTCTGTTTCCCTCGCTCTCTGTGTTCCTCACTCTCTGTGTCCCTCACTCTCTCTGTGTCCCTTGCTCTGTCTGTGTCCCTCGCTCTCTCTGTGTGTCCCTCGCTCTCTGTGTCCCTCGCTCTCTCTCTGTGTCCCTCGCTCTCTCTCTGTGTCCCTCGCTCTCTCTGTCCCTCGCGCTCTCTGTGCCCCTCGCGCTCTCTGTGTCACTCGCTCTCTGTGTCCCACACTCTCTCAGTGTGTCCCTCACTCTCTGTATCCTTCACTCTCTAAGTGTCCCTCGCTCTCTGTGTCCCTTGCTCTCTGTGACCCTCGCTCTCTGTGTCCCTCACTCTCTCTGTGTCCCTCACTCTCTGTGTCTCTCGCTCTCTCTGTGTGTCCCTCGCTCTCTGTGCCCCTCACTCTCTCTGTGTCCCTCACTCTCTGTGCCCCTCACTCTCTCTGTGTCCCTCACTCTCTGTGTCCCTCGCACTCTCTGCGTCCCTCGCTCTCTCTGTGTCCCTCGCTCCCTCTGGGTCCCTCACTCTCTCTGTGTCCCTCACTCTCTGTGTCCCTCGCTCTCTGTGTCCCTCGCTCTCTGTGTCCCTCACTCTCTCTGTGTCTCTCACTCTCTCTGTGTCCCACACTCTCTCTGTGTGTCCCTCGCTCTCTATGTCCCTCGCTCTCTCTGTGTGTCCTTCGCTCTCTGTGTCCCTCGCTCTCTCTGTGTCCATGGCTCTGTCTGTGTGTCCCTCATTCTCTGTGTCCCACACTCTCTCTCTGTGTCATTCACTCTCTCTGTGTCCCACACTCTCTCTGTGTGTCCCTCACTATCTGTGTCCCTCGCTATCTCTGTGTGTCCCTCGCTCTCTGTGTCCCTCGCTCTCTGTGTCCTCGCTCTCTCTGTGTCACTCGCGCTCTCTGTGTCCCTCACTCTCTCTGTGTCCCTCCCTTTCTGTGTGTCCCTCGCTCTCTCTGTGTCCCTCGCTCTGTCTGTGTCCCTCGCTCTGTCTGTGTCCCTCGCTCTGTCTGTGTCCCTCGCTCTGTGTCCCCCACTCTCTCTGTGTCCCTCACTCTCTCTGTGTCCCTCGCTCTCTCTGTGTCCCTCGCTCTGTCTGTGTCCCTCGCTCTGTCTGTGTCCCTCGCTCTGTCTGTGTCCCTCGCTCTGTGTCCCCCACTCTCTCTGTGTCCCTCACTCTCTCTGTGTCCCTCGCTCTCTCTGTGTCCCTCGCTCTCTCTGTGTTCCACATTCTCTGTGTCCCTCACTCTCTCTGTGTGTCCCTCGCTCTCTGTGTCCCTCGCTCTCTGTGTCCCTCGCTCTCTGTGTCCCTCGCTGTCTCTGTGTCCCTTGCTCTCTCTGTTTCCCTCACTCTCTCTGTGTGTCCCTCGCTCTCTGTGTCCCTCGCTCTCTCTGTGTGTCCCCCGCTCTCTGTGTTCCTCACTCTCTGTGTCCCTCACTCTCACTGTGTCCCTTGCTCTGTCTGTGTCCCTCGCTCTCTCTGTGTGTCCCTCGCTCTCTGTGTCACTCGCTCTCTCTCTGTGTCCCTCGCTCTCTGTGTCCCTCGCGCTCTCTGTGTTCCTCGCGCTCTCTGTGTCCCTCGCGCTCTCTGTGTCACTCGCTCTCTGTGTCCCACACTCTCTCAGTGTGTCCCTCACTCTCTGTATCCTTCACTCTCTAAGTGTCCCTCACTCTCTGTGTCCCTTGCTCTCTGTGACCCTCGCTCTCTGTGTCCCTCACTCTCTCTGTGTCCCTCACTCTCTGTGTCTCTCGCTCTCTCTGTGTGTCCCTCGCTCTCTGTGTCCCTCACTCTCTGTGCCCCTCACTCTCTCTGTGTCCCTCACTCTCTGTGTCCCTCGCGCTCTCTGCGTCCCTCGCTCTCTCTGGGTCCCTCGCTCCCTCAGGGTCCCTCACTCTCTCTGTGTCCCTCACTCTCTGTGTCCCTCACTCTCTGTGTCCCTTGCTCTCTGTGACCCTCGCTCTGTCTGTGTCCCTCGCTCTTTGTCCCCCACTCTCTCTGTGTCCCTCACTCTCTCTGTGTCCCTCGCTCTCTGTGTCCCTCGCTCTCTCTGTTTCCCTCGCTCTCTGTGTTCCTCACTCTCTGTGTCCCTCACTCTCTCTGTGTCCCTTGCTCTGTCTGTGTCCCTCGCTGTCTCTGTGTGTCCCTCGCTCTCTGTGTCCCTCGCTCTCTCTGTGTCCCTCGCTCTCTGTGTCCCTCGCGCTCTCTGTGCCCCTCGCGCTCTCTGTGTCACTCGCTCTCTGTGTCCCTCACTCTCTCTGTGTCCCTCGCTCTCTGTGTGTCCCTCGCTCTCTCTGTGTCACTCGCTCTCTGTGTCCCACACTCTCTCAGTGTGTCCCTCACTCTCTGTATCCTTCACTCTCTCTGTGTCCCTCACTCTCTGTGTCCCTCGCGCTCTCTGCGTCCCTCGCTCTCTCTGGGTCCCTCGCTCCCTCTGGGTCCCTCACTCTCTCTGTGTCCCTCGCTCTCTGTGTCCCTTGCTCTCTGTGACCCTCACTCTCTGTGTCCCTCACTCTCTCTCTGTCCCTCACTCTCTGTGTCCCTCACTCTCTCTCTGTCCCTCGCTCTCTCTGTGTGTCCCTCGCTCTCTGTGTCCCTCACTCTCTGTGCCCCTCACTCTCTCTGTGTCCCTCACTCTCTGTGTCCCTCACTCTCTGTGTCCCTCACTCTCTCTGTGTCCCTCACTCTCTGTGTGTTCCTCGCTCTCTCTGTGTGTCCCTCGCTCTCTGTGTCCCTCACTCTCTGTGCCCCTCACTCTCTCTGTGTCCCTCACTCTCTGTGTCCCTCGCGCTCTCTGCGTCCCTCGCTCTATCTGGGTCCCTCGCTCCCTCTGGGTCCCTCACTCTCTCTGTGTCCCTCACTCTCTGTGTCCCTTGCTCTCTGTGTCCCTCGCTCTCTGTGTCATTCGCTCTCTCTGTGTTCCTCGCTCTCCTTGTGTCCCTCAGTCTCTCTGTGTCTCTCACTCTCTCTGTGTCCCACACTCTCTCTGTGTGTCCCTCGCTCTCTGTGTCCCTCGCTCTCTCTGTGTCCATGGCTCTGTCTGTGTGTCCCGCACTCTCTGTGTCCAACACTCTCTCTCTGTGTCACTCACTCTCTCTGTGTCCCACACTCTCTCTGTGTGTCCCTCACTCTCTGTGTCCCTCGCTCTCTCTGTGTCACTCGCGCTCTCTGTGTCCCTCACTCTCTCTGTGTCCCTCCCTTTCTGTGTGTCCCTCGCTCTCTCTGTGTCCCTCACTCTCTGTGTGTCCCTCACTCTCTCTGTGTCCCTCGATCTCTCTGTGTCCCTCGCTCTCTCTGTGTCCCTCGCTCTCTGTGTTCCACACTCTCTGTGTCCCTCAGTCTCTCTGTGTGTCCCTCGCTCTCTGTGTACCTCACTCTCTGTGTCCCTCACTCTCTCTGTGTTTCCCTCGCTCTCTGTGTCCCTCGCTCTCTGTGTCCCTCGTTCTCTCTGTGCGTCCCTCACTCTCTATGTCCCTCGCTCTCTCTGTGTCCCTTGCTCTGTCTGTGCCCCTCGCTCTCTCTGTGTGTCCCTCGCTCTGTGTGTCCCTCGCTATCTCTCTGTGTCCCTCGCTCTCTCTGTGTCCCTCACTCACTGTGTTCCACACTCTCTGTGTCCCTCGCTCTCTGTGTCCCTCGCTCTCTGTGCCCCTCGCGCTCTCTGTGTCCCTCGCGCTCTCTGTGTCCCTCGCTCTCTCTGTGTCCCTCACTCTCTCTGTGTCCCACACTCTCTGTGCCCCTCGCTCTCTGTGTCCCTCGCGCTCTCTGTGTCCCTCGCGCTCTCTGTGTCACTCGCTCTCTGTGTCCCTCACTCTCTGTATCCTTCACTCTCTAAGTGTCCCTCACTCTCTGTGTCCCTTGCTCTCTGTGACCCTCGCTCTCTCTGTGTCCCCCACTCTCTCTCTGTCCCTCGCGGTCTCTGTGTCCCTCCCGGTGTCTGTGTCGCTCGCGCTCTCTGTGTCCCTCGCACTCTCTGTGTCACTCGTGCTCTCTGTATCCTTCGCTCTCTATGTCCCTCGCTCTCTGTGTCCCTCGCTCTCTCTGTGTCCCTCGCTCTCTGTGTCCCTCGCTCTCTCTCTGCCCCTCGCTCTCTCAGTGTCCCTCGCTCTCTCTGTGTCCCTCGCTCTCTGTGTCCCTCGCTCTCTCTCTGCCCCTCGCTCTCACTGTGTCCCTCGCTCTCTCTGTGTCCCTCACTCTCTAAGTGTCCCTCGCTCTCTGTGTCCCTTGCTCTCTGTGACCCTCGCTCTCTCTGTGTCCCCCACTCTCTCTCTGTCCCTCGCGGTCTCTGTGTCCCTCCCGGTGTCTGTGTCCCTTGCTCTCTGTGACCCTCGCTCTCTCTCTGTCCCTCACTCTCTCTGTGTCCCTTGCTCTCTGTGTCCCTCGCTCTCTCTCTGTGTCCCTCGCTCTCTCTCTGTGTCACTCGCTCTCTGTGCACCTCGCGCTCTCTGTGCCCCTCGCGCTCTCTGTGTCACTCGCTCTCGGTGTCCCACACTCTCTCAGTGTGTCCCTCACTCTCTGTATCCTTCACTCTCTAAGTGTCCCTCACTCTCTGTGTCCCTTGCTCTCTGTGACCCTCGCTCTCTGTGTCCCTCACTCTCTGTGTCCCTTGCTCTCTGTGACCCTCGCTCTGTCTGTGTCCCTCGCTCTGTGTCCCCCACTCTCTCTGTGTCCCTCACTCTCTCTGTGTCCCTCGCTCTCTCTGTGTCCCTCGCTCTCTCTGTGTCCCTCGCTCTCTGTGTTCCACACTCTCTGTGTCCCTCACTCTCTCTGTGTGTCCCTCGCTCTCTGTGTCCCTCGCTCTCTCTGTTTCCCTTGCTCTCTGTGTTCCTCACTCTCTGTGTCCCTCACTCTCTCTGTGTCCCTTGCTCTGTCTGTGTCCCTCGCTCTCTCTGTGTGTCCCTCGCTCTCTGTGTCCCTCACTCTCTGTGCCCCTCACTCTCTCTGTGTCCCTCACTCTCTGTGTCCCTCGCGCTCTCTGTGTCACTCACTCTCTCTGGGTCCCTCGCTCCCTCTGGGTCCCTCACTCTCTCTGTGTCCCTCGCTCTCTGTGTCCCTCGCTCTCTGTGTCCCTCACTCTCTCTGTGTCCCTCGCTCTCTGTGTCCGTCGCTCTTTGTGTCCCTCGCTCTCTCTGTGTCCCTCGCTCTCTCTGTGTCCCTTGCTCTCTGTGTCCCTCACTCTCTCTGTGTCACTCACTCTCTCTGTGTTCCTCGCTCTCCTTGTGTCCCTCAGTCTCTCTGTGTCTCTCACTCTCTCTGTGTCCCACACTCTCTCTGTGTGTCCCTCGCTCTCTGTGTCCCTCGCTCTCTCTGTGTCCATGGCTCTGTCTGTGTGTCCCGCACTCTCTGTGTCCAACACTCTCTCTCTGTGTCACTCACTCTCTCTGTGTCCCACACTCTCTCTGTGTGTCCCTCACTCTCTGTGTCCCTCGCTCTCTGTGTCCTCGCTCTCTCTGTGTCACTCGCGCTCTCTGTGTCCCTCACTCTCTCTGTGTCCCTCCCTTTCTGTGTGTCCCTCGCTCTCTCTGTGTCCCTCACTCTCTGTGTGTCCCTCACTCTCTCTGTGTCCCTCGATCTCTCTGTGTCCCTCGCTCTCTCTGTGTCCCTCGCTCTCTGTGTTCCACACTCTCTGTGTTCCTCAGTCTCTCTGTGTGTCCCTCGCTCTCTGTGTACCTCACTCTCTGTGTCCCTCACTCTCTCTGTGTTTCCCTCGCTCTCTGTGTCCCTCGCTCTCTGTGTCCCTCGTTCTCTCTGTGCGTCCCTCACTCTCTATGTCCCTCGCTCTCTCTGTGTCCCTTGCTCTGTCTGTGCCCCTCGCTCTCTCTGTGTGTCCCTCGCTCTCTGTGTCCCTCGCTATCTCTCTGTGTCCCTCGCTCTCTCTGTGTCCCTCACTCACTGTGTTCCACACTCTCTGTGTCACTCGCTCTCTGTGTCCCACACTCTCTCAGTGTGTCCCTCACTCTCTGTATCCTTCACTCTCTAAGTGTCCCTCACTCTCTGTGTCCCTTGCTCTCTGTGACCCTCGCTCTCTCTGTGTCCCCCACTCTCTCTCTGTCCCTCGCGGTCTCTGTGTCCCTCCCGGTGTCTGTGTCGCTCGCGCTCTCTGTGTCCCTCGCACTCTCTGTGTCACTCGTGCTCTCTGTATCCTTCGCTCTCTATGTCCCTCGCTCTCTGTGTCCCTCGCTCTCTCTGTGTCCCTCGCTCTCTGTGTCCCTCGCTCTCTCTCTGCCCCTCGCTCTCTCAGTGTCCCTCGCTCTCTCTGTGTCCCTCGCTCTCTGTGTCCCTCGCTCTCTCTCTGCCCCTCGCTCTCACTGTGTCCCTCGCTCTCTCTGTGTCCCTCACTCTCTAAGTGTCCCTCGCTCTCTGTGTCCCTTGCTCTCTGTGACCCTCGCTCTCTCTGTGTCCCCCACTCTCTCTGTGTCCCTTGCTCTCTGTGTCCCTCGCTCTCTCTCTGTGTCCCTCGCTCTCTCTCTGTGTCACTCGCTCTCTGTGCACCTCGCGCTCTGTGTCCCTTGCTCTCTGTGACCCTCGCTCTCTCTGTGTCCCTCACTCTCTCTGTGTCCCTTGCTCTCTGTGTCCCTCGCTCTCTCTCTGTGTCCCTCCCTCTCTCTCTGTGTCCCTCGCTCTCTGTGCACCTCGCGCTCTCTGTGCCCCTCGCGCTCTCTGTGTCACTCGCTCTCGGTGTCCCACACTCTCTCAGTGTGTCCCTCACTCTCTGTATCCTTCACTCTCTAAGTGTCCCTCACTCTCTGTGTCCCTTGCTCTCTGTGACCCTCGCTCTCTGTGTCCCTCACTCTCTGTGTCCCTTGCTCTCTGTGACCCTCGCTCTGTCTGTGTCCCTCGCTCTGTGTCCCCCACTCTCTCTGTGTCCCTCACTCTCTCTGTGTCCCTCGCTCTCTCTGTGTCCCTCGCTCTCTCTGTGTCAATCGCTCTCTGTGTTCCACACTCTCTGTGTCCCTCACTCTCTCTGTGTGTCCCTCGCTCTCTGTGTCCCTCGCTCTCTCTGTTTCCCTCGCTTTCTGTGTTCCTCACTCTCTGTGTCCCTCACTCTCTCTGTGTCCCTTGCTCTGTCTGTGTCCCTCGCTCTCTCTGTGTGTCCCTCGCTCTCTGTGTCCCTCGCTCTCTCTCTGTGTCCCTCGCTCTCTCTCTGTGTCCCTCGCTCTCTGTGTCCCTCGCGCTCTCTGTGCCCCTCGCGCTTTCTGTGTCACTCGCTCTCTGTGTCCCACACTCTCTCAGTGTGTCCCTCGCTCTCTGTGTCCCTCGCGCTCTCTGTGCCCCTCGCGCTCTCTGTGTCACTCGCTCTCTGTGTCCCACACTCTCTCAGTGTGTCCCTCACTCTCTGTATCCTTCACTGTCTAAGTGTCCCTCGCACTCTGTGTCCCTTGCTCTCTGTGACCCTCGCTCTCTCTGTGTCCATGGCTCTGTCTGTGTGTCCCTCACTCTCTGTGTCCAACACTCTCTCTCTGTGTCACTCACTCTCTCTGTGTCCCACACTCTCTCTGTGTGTCCCTCACTCTCTGTGTCCCTCGCTATCTCTGTGTGTCCCTCGCTCTCTGTGTCCCTCGCTCTCTGTGTCCCTCGCTCTCTGTGTCCTCGCTCTCTCTGTGTCCCTCCCTTTCTGTGTGTCCCTCGCTCTCTCTGTGTCCCTCGCTCTGTCTGTGTCCCTCGCTCTGTCTGTGTCCCTCGCTCTGTGTCCCTCACTCTCTCTGTGTCCCTCACTCTCTCTGTGTCCCTCGCTCTCTCTGTGTCCCTCGCTCTCTCTGTGTCCCTGGCTCTCTGTGTTCCACACTCTCTGTGTCCCTCAGTCTCTCTGTGTGTCCCTCGCTCTCTGTGTCCCTCGCTCTCTCTGTTTCCCTCGCTTTCTGTGTACCTCACTCTCTGTGTCCCTCACTCTCTCTGTGTTTCCCTCGCTCTCTGTGTCCCTCGCTCTCTGTGTCCCTCGTTCTCTCTGTGCGTCCCTCGCTCTCTATGTCCCTCGCTCTCTCTGTGTCCCTTGCTCTGTCTGTGCCCCTCGCTCTCTCTGTGTGTCCCTCGCTCTCTGTGTCCCTCGCCCTCTGTGTCCCTCGCTATCTCTCTGTGTCCCTCGCTCTCTCTGTGTCCCTCACTCACTGTGTTCCACACTCTCTGTATCCTTCACTCTCTAAGTGTCCCTCGCTCTCTGTGTCCCTTGCTCTCTGTCACCCTCGCTCTCTCTGTGTCCCCCACTCTCTCTCTGTCCCTCGCGGTCTCTGTGTCCCTCCCGGTGTCTGTGTCGCTCGCGTTCTCTGTGTCCCTCGCGCTCTCTGTGTCACTCGTGCTCTCTGTGTCCTTCGCTCTCTGTGTCACTCGCTCTCTGTGTCCCTCGCTCTCTCTGTGTCCCTCCCTCTCTGTGTCCCTCGCTCTCTCTCTGCCCCTCGCTCTCTCTGTGTCCCTCGCTCGCTGTGTGTCCCTCGCTCTCTCTGTGTCCCTGGCTCTCTGTGTCCCTCGCTCTCTCTCTGCCCCTCGCTCTCTCTGTGTCCCTCGCTCTCTGTGTGTCCCTCGCTCTCTCTGTGTCCCTCGCTCTCTGTGTGTCCCTCGCTCTCTGTGTGTCCCTCGCGCTCTCTGCGTCCCTCGCTCTATCTGGGTCCCTCGCTCCCTCTGGGTCCCTCACTCTCTCTGTGTCCCTCACTTTCTGTGTCCCTTGCTCTCTGTGTCCGTCGCTCTCTGTGTCATTCGCTCTCTCTGTGTTCCTCGCTCTCCTTGTGTCCCTCAGTCTCTCTGTGTCCCACACTCTCTCTGTGTCCCTCACTCTCTCCCTGTGTCTCTCACTCTCTCTGTGTCCCACACTCTCTCTGTGTGTCCCTCGCTCTCTGTGTCCCTCGCTCTCTCTGTGTCCCTCGCTCTCTCTGTGTTCCCTCACTCTCTCTCTGTGTCTCTCACTCTCTCTGTGTCCCACACTCTCTCTGTGTGTCCCTCGCTCTCTGTGTCCCTCGCTCTCTCTGTGTCCCACACTCTCTCTCTGTGTCTCTCACTCTCTCTGTGTCCCACACTCTCTCTGTGTGTCCCTCGCTCTCTGTGTCCCTCGCTCTCTCTGTGTCCATGGCTCTGTCTGTGTGTCCCGCACTCTCTGTGTCCAACACTCTCTCTCTGTGTCACTCACTCTCTCTGTGTCCCACACTCTCTCTGTGTGTCCCTCACTCTCTGTGTCCCTCGCTCTCTGTGTCCCTCGCTCTCTGTGTCCTCGCTCTCTCTGTGTCACTCGCGCTCTCTGTGTCCCTCACTCTCTGTATCCCTCGTGTTCTGTGTCCGTCGCTCTCTCTGTGACCCTCCCTCTCTGTGTCCCTGGTGCTCTGTGTCCCTCGCTCTTTGTGTCCCTCGCTCTCTCTGTGTCACTCGCGCTCTCTGTGTCGCTCACTCCCTCTGTGTCCCTCCCTCTCTCTGTGTCCCTCGCTCTCTGTGTCCCTCGCTCTCAGTTTGTCCCTCGCTCTCTCTGTGTCCCTCGCTCTCTCTGTGTCCCTCGCACTCTCTGTGTCCCTGGCTCTCTCTGTGTCCCTCGCTCTCTGTGTCCCTCGCTCTCTGTGTCCCTCGCTCTCTGTGTCCCTCACTCTCTCTGTGACCCTCACTCTCTGTGTCCCTCACTCTCTCTTTGTGTCCCTCGCTCTCTGTGTCCCTCACTCTCTGTGCCCCTCACTCTCTCTGTGTCCCTCACTCTCTGTGTCCCTCGCTCTCTCTGTGTCCCTCGCTCTCTCTGTGTCCCTCGCTCTCTCTGTGTCCCTCGTGCTCTGTGTTATTCGCTCTCTGTGTCCCTCGCTCTCTGTGTCCCTCACTCTCTGTATCCCTCGTGTTCTGTGTCCCTCGCTCTCTCTGTGTCCCTCGCGCTCTCTGTTTCTCACTCGCTGTGTCCCTCTCTCTCTCTCGCTGTGTCCCTTGCTCTCTGTGTCCCTCACTCTCTGTGTCCCTCGCTCTCTCTGTGTCCCTCACTCCCTCTGTGTCCCTCTTCCTCCATGTGTCCCTCGCTCTCTCTGTGTCCCTCGCTCTCTCTGTGTCCCTCTTCCTCCATGTGTCCCTCGTCCTCTCTGTGTCCCTCGCTCTAGCTGTGTCCCTCGCTCTCGCTGTGTCCCTCGCTCTCTCTGTGTCCCTCCCTCTCTCTGTGTCCATCGCTCTCTCTGTGTCCCTCGCTCTCTCAGTGTCCCTTGCTCTCTGTGTCCCTCGCTCTCTCTGTGTCCATCGCTCTCTCTGTGTCCCTCGCTCTCTCAGTGTCCCTCGGTCTGTGACCCTCGCTCTCTCTGTGTCCCTCCCTTTCTGTGTGTCCCTCGGGCTCTCTGTGTCCCTCGCGCTCTCTGTGTCCCTCGTGCACTGTGTCCCTCACTCTCTGTGTCCCTCGTTCTCTGTGTTAATCACTCTCTGTGTCCCTCGTTCTCTCTGTGTCCCTCACTCTCTGTTTCCCTCACTCTCTGTGTCCCTCGCTCTCTGTGTCCCTCGTGCTCTGTGTCGCTCGCTCTTTGTGCCCCTCACTCTCTCTGTGTCCCTCGCTCCCTTTCTGTGTGTCCCTCGCTCTCTCTGTGTCCCTCGCTCTGTCTGTGTCCCTCGCTCTGTCTGTGTCCCTCTCTCTGTGTCCCTCACTCTCTCTGTGTCCCTCGCTCTCTCTGTGTCCCTCGCTCTCTCTGTGTCCCTCGCTCTCTCTGTGTCCCTCGCTCTGTGTGTGTCCCTCGCTCTGTGTCCCTCACTCTCTCTGTGTCCCTCACTCTTTCTGTGCCCCTCGCTTACTGTGTCCCTCGCTCTCTCTGTTTCCCTCGCTCTCTGTGTTCCTCACTCTCTGTGTCTCTCACTCTCTCTGTGTTTCCCTCGCTCTCTGTGTCCCTCGCTCTCTGTGTCCCTCGTTCTCTCTGTGCGTCCCTCGCTCTCTATGTCCCTCGCTCTCTCTGTGTCCCTTGCTCTGTCTGTGTCCCTCGCTCTCTCTGTGTGTCCCTCGCTCTCAGTGTCCCTCGCTCTCTGTGTCCCTCGCTCTCTCTGTGTCCCTCGCTCTCTCTGTGTCCCTCACTCTCTCTGTGTTCCACGCTCTCTGTGTCCCTCGCTCTCTGTGTCCCTCGCGCTCTCTGTGTCCCTAGCGCTCTCTGTGTCACTCGCTCTCTGTGTCCCACACTCTCTCAGTGTGTCCCTCACTCTCTGTATCCTTCACTCTCTAAGTGTCCCTCGCTCTCTGTGTCCCTTGCTCTCTGTGACCCTCGCTCTCTCTGTGTCCCCCACTCTCTCTCTGTCCCTCGCGGTCTCTGTGTCCCTCCCGGTGTCTGTGTCGCTCGCACTCTCTGTGTCCCTCGCGCTCTCTGTGTCACTCGCTCTCTCTGTGTCCCTCACTCTCTCTGTGTCCCTCGCTCTCCCTGAGTCGCTCACTCTCTCTGTGTCCCTTGCTCTCTCTGTGTCCCTCGCTCTCTCTGTGTCCCTCGCTCTCTCTGTGTCCCTCCCTCTCTCTGTGTCCCTCGCTCTCGCTGTGTCGCTCACTCTCGGTGTTCCTCACTCTCTGTGTTCCTCGCTCTCTCTGTGTGTCCCTCGCTCTCTATGTCCCTTGCTCTCTCTGTGTCCCTGGCTCTGTCTGTGTCCCTTGCTCTCTCTGTGTGTCCCTTGCTCTCTGTGTCCCTCGCTCTCTGTGTCCCTCGCTCTCTCTGTGTCCCTCACTCTCTCTGTGTCCCTCCCTTTCTGTGTGTCCCTCGCTCTCTCTGTGTCCCTCGCTCTCTCAGTGTCACTCGGTCTGTGACCCTCGCTCTGTCTGTGTCCCTCCCTTTCTGTGTGTCCCTCGGGCTCTCTGTGTCCCTCGCGCTCTCTGTGTCCCTCGTGCACTGCGTCCCTCACTCTCTGTGTCCCTCGTTCTCTGTGTTAATCGCTCTCTGTGTCCCTCGCTCTCTGTGTCCCTCACTCTCTGTGTCCCTCACTCTCTGTGTCCCTCACTCTCTGTGTCCCTCGTACTCTCTGTTTCCCTCACTCTCTGTGTCCCTCGCTCTTTGTGTCCCTCGCTCTCTCTGTCTCTCTCGCTGTGTTCCTCGCTCTCTCGCTGTGTTCCTCGCTCTCTCTCGCTGTGTACCCGTCCCTTTCGATGTGTCCCCCTCTCTCTCTCGCTGCGTCCCTCACTCTCTCTCGCTGCGTCCCACTCTCTCTCGCTGCGTCCCCCTCTCTCTCGTTGTGTCCCTCTCTCTCTCGCTGTGTCCCTTGCTCTCTGTGTCCATTGCTCTCTGCGTCCCTTGCTCTCTCTGTGTCCCCCTCCCTCTCGTTGTGTCCCTCTCTCTCTCTCGCTGTGTCCCTTGATCTCTGTGTCCCTCACTCTCTGTGTCCCTCGCTCTCTCTGTGTCCCTCTTCCTCCATGTGTCCCTCGCTCTCTCTGTGTCCCTCGCTCTAGCTGTGTCCCTCGCTCTCTCTGTGTCCCTTGCTCTCTGTGTCCCTTGCTCTCTCTGTGTCCATCGCTCTCTCTGTGTCCCCCGCTCTCTCAGTGTCCCTCGGTCTGTGACCCTCGCTCTGTCTGTGTCCCTCCCTTTCTGTGTGTCCCTCGGGCTCTCTGTGTCCCTCGCGCTCTCTGTGTCCCTCGTGCACTGTGTCCCTCACTCTCTGTGTCCCTCGTTCTCTGTGTCCCTCGCTCTCTGTGTCCCTCGTGCTCTGTGTCCCTCGCTCGTTGTGTCCCTCGCTCTCTCTGTCTCTCTCGCTGTGTTCCTCGCTCTCTCGCTGTGTCCCTCTCTCTCTAGCTGTGTACCCGTCCCTCTCGATGTGTCCCCCTCTCTCTCTCGCTGCGTCCCTCACTCTCTCTCGCTGCGTCCCTCTCTCTCTCGCTGCGTCCCTCACTCTCTCTCGCTGCGTCCCTCTCTCTCTCGCTGTGTCCCCCTCTCTCTCGCTGTGTTCCTCGCTGTGTCCCTCTCTCTCTCGCTGTGTACCCGTCCCTCTCGCTGTGTCCCTCTCTCTCTCTCTCGCTGTGTTCCTCGCTCACTCGCTGTGTCCCTCTCTCTCTCGCTGTGTACCCGTCCCTCTCGCTGTGTACCCGTCCCTCTCGCTGTGTCCCCCTCTCTCTCTCGCTGTGTTCCCCGCTCTCTCGCTGTGTCCCCCTCTCTCTCTCGCTGCGTCCCTCTCTCTCTCGCTGTGTCCCCCTCTCTCTCTCTCGCTGTGTTCCCCGCTCTCTCGCTGTGTCCCTCTCTCTCTTTCGCTGTGTCATAGATTATCATAGAATTTACAGTGCAGAAGGTGGCCATTCGGCCCATCGAGTCTGCACCGGCTCTTGGAAAGAGCACGCCACCCAAGGTCAACACCGCCACCCTATCCCCATAACCCAGTAACCCCACAACGCTAAGGGCAATTTTGGACACTAAGGGCAATTTATCATGGCCAATCCACCTAACCTGCACATCTTTGGACTGTGGGAGGAAACCGGAGCACCCGGAGGAAACCCACGCAGACAGGGGGAGAACGTGCAGACTCCGCACAGAGAGTGACCCAAGCCGGAATCGAACCTGGGACCCTGGAGCTGTGAAACAATTGTGCTATCCACAAGGCTACCGTGCTGTCCCACTCTCTCTCGCTGTGTCCCTCCCTCACTCGGTGTGCTCCTCTCTCTCTCGCTGTGCCCCTCTCTCTCTCGCTGCGGTCCTCTCTCACTCGCTGCATCCCTCTCTCTCTCGCTGTGTCCCTCCCTCACTCGGTGTGCTCCTCTCTCTCTCGCTGTGCCCCTCTCTCTCTCGCTGTGGTCCTCTCTCACTCGCTGTGTCCCTCTCTCACTCGCTGTGCCCCTCTCTCACTCGCTGTGTCCCTCTCTCTCTCGCTGTGTCCCTCACTCTCTCACCGTGTACCCGTCCCTCTCGCTGTGTCCCCCTCTCTCTCGTTGTGTCCCTTTCTCTCTCGCTGTGTCCCTTGCTCTCTGTGTCCCTTGCTCTCTGTGTCCCTTGCTCTCTGTGTGTCCGCCTCTCTCCCGTTGTGTCCCTCTCTCTCTCTCGCTGTGTCCCTTGCTCTCTGTGCCTCTCACTCTCTGTGTCCCTCGCTCTCTCTGTGTCCCTCGCTCTCTCTGTGTCCCTCGCTCTCTCTGTGTCCCTCTTCCTCCATTTGTCCTTCGCACTCTCTGTATCCCTCGCTCTAGCTGTGTCCCTCGCTCTCGCTGTACCCTCGCTCTCCCTGTGACCCTCGCTCTCTCTGTGTCCCTCGCTCTCGCTGTGTCCCTTGCTCTCTGTGTCCCTTGCTCTCTGTGTCCCTCGCTCTCTCTCTGTCCATCGCTCTCTCTGTGTCCCTCGCTCTCCATGTGTCTCTCTTTCTCTCTGTTCCTGTCTCTCTGTCTCTCTCTCAGTGCCCCTCTCTCTCTGTGTCCCTCTCTCTCTGTCCATCGCTCTCTGTGTCCCTCGTGCTCTCTGTGTCCCTCGCGCTCTCTGTGTCCCTCGTTCTCTCTGTGTCCCTCGCTCTCTCTGTGTCCCTCACTCTCTCTGTGTCCCTCCCTTTCTGTGTGTCCCTCGCTCTCTCTGTTTCCCTCGCTCTCTGTGTCCCTCACTCTCTGTGCCTCTCGCTCTCTCTGTGTCCCTCGCTCTCTCTGTGTCCCTCACTCTCTGTGCCCCTCGCTCTCTCTGTGTCACTCGCTCTCTCTGTGTGTCCCTCGCTCTCTGTGCCCCTCGCTCTCTGTGTCCCTCGCTCTCTGTGTCCCTCGCTCTCTGTGCCCCTCGCTCTCTGTGTCCCTCGCTCTCTCTGTGTCCCTCACTCTCTGTGCCCCTCGCTCTCTCTGTGTCCTCGCTCTCTCTGTGTCCCTCGCTCTCGCTGTGTCCCTCACTCTCTCTGTGTCCCTCCCTTTCTGTGTGTCCCTCACTCTCTCTGTGTCCCTCGCTCTCTCTGTGCCCCTCAGTCTGTGTCCCTCGCTCTCTCTGTGTCCCTCGCTCTCTCTGTGTCCCTCACTCTCTGTGCCCCTCGCTCTCTCTGTGTCCCTCGCTCTCTCTGTGTCCCTGGCTTTGTCTGTGTCACTCGCTGTCTCTCTGTGTCCCTCGCTCTCTCTGTGTCCCTCGCTCTCTGTGTCCCTCGCTCTCTCTGTGTCCCTCACTCTCTGTGCCCCTCGCTCTCTGTGCCCCTCGCTCTCTCTGTGTCCCTGGCTTTGTGTGTGTCACTCGCTCTCTCTGTGTGTCCCACGCTCTCTGTGCCCCTCGCTCTCTGTGCCCCTCGCTCTCTCTGTGTCCCTCGCTCTCTCTGTGTCCCTCACTCTCTCTGTGTCCCTCTCTTTCTGTGTGTCCCTCGCTCTCTCTGTGTCCCTGGCTTTGTCTGTGTCCCTCACTCTCTCTGTGTCCCTCGCTCTCTGTGTCCCTCCCTTTCTGTGTGTCCCTCGCTCTCTCTGTGACCCTCGCTCTGTCTGTGTCCCTCCCTTTCTGTGTGTCCCTCGGGCTCTCTGTGTCCCTCACACTCTCTGAGTCCCTCGTGCACTGTGTCCCTCACTCTCTGTGTCCCTCGTTCTCTGTGTTAATCGCTCTCTGTGTCCCTCGCTCTCTGTGTCCCTCGTGCTCTGTGTCCCTCGCTCTTTGTGTCCCTCGCTCTCTCTGTGTCCCTCGCGCTCTCTGTGTAGCTCGGTCTGTGACCCTCGCTCTGTCTGTGTCCCTCCCTTTCTGTGTGTCCCTCGCTCTCGCTGTCTCCCTCGCGCTTTCTGTGTAGCTCAGTCTGTGACCCTCGCTCTGTCTGTGTCCCTCCCTTTCTGTGTGTCCCTCGCTCTCGCTGTGTCCCTCGCGCTCTCTGTGTCCCTCGCTCTCTCTGTGTCCCTCACTCTCTCTGTGTCCCTCACTCTCTGTGTCCCTCACTCTCTGTGTCCCACACTCTCTGTGACCCTCCTCTCTGTGTCCCTGGTGCTCTGTGTCCCTCGCTCTTTGTGTCCCTCGCTCTCTCTGTGTCCCTCACTCTCTCTGTGTCCCTCACTCTCTCTGTGTCCCTCGATCTCCCTGTGTCGCTCACTCTCTCTGTGTCCCTCGCTCTCTCTGTGTCCCTCGCTCTCTGTGTCCCTCGCTCTCAGTTTGTCCCTCGCTCTCTCTGCGTCCCTCGCTCTCTCTCTGTCCCTCGCTCTCTCTGTGTCCCTGGCTCTCTCTGTGTCCCTCGCTCTCTGTGTCCCTCGCTCTCTGTGTCCCTCACTCTCTCTGTGACCCTCACTCTCTGTTTCCCTCGCTCTCTCTGTGTCCCTCGCTCTGTCTGTGTCCCTCGCTCTCTCTGTGTCCCTCGGTCTGTGACCCTCGCTCTGTCTGTGTCCCTCCCTTTCTGTGTGTCCCTCGGGCTCTCTGTGTCCCTCACACTCTCTGTGTCCCTCGTGCACTGTGTCCCTCACTCTCTGTGTCCCTCATTCTCTGTGTTAATCGCTCTCTGTGTCCCTCGCTCTCTGTGTCCCTCGTGCTCTGTGTCCCTCGTGCTCTGTGTCCCTCGCTCTTTGTGTCCCTCGCTCTCTCTGTGTCCCTCGCGCTCTCTGTGTAGCTCGGTCTGTGACCCTCGCTCTGTCTGTGTCCCTCCCTTTCTGTGTGTCCCTCGCTCTCGCTGTGTCCCTCGCGTTCTCTGTGTCCCTCGTGCTCTGTGTTAATCGCTCAGTGTCCCTCGCTCTCTGTGTCCCTCACTCTCTGTGTCCCTCGTTCTCTGTGTCCCTCACTCTCTGTTTCCCTCACTCTCTGTGTCTCTCGCTCTCTGTGTCCCTCGTGCTCTGTGTCCCTTGCTCTTTGTGTCCATCGCTCTCTCTGTCTCTCTCGCTGTGTCCCTCACTCTCTCTCGCTGTGTCCCTCACTCTCTCTCGCTGTGCCCCTCACTCTCTCTCGCTGCGTCCCTCACTCTCTCTCGCTGTGTCCCTCACTCTCTCTCGCTGCGCCCCTCACTCTCTCGCTGTGTCCCTCACTCTCTCTCGCTGTGTCCCTCACTCTCTCTCGCTGTGTCCCTCACTCTCTCTCGCTGTGTCCCTCACTTTCTCTCGCTGCGTCCCTCACTTTTTCTCGCTGTGTCCCTCACTCTCTCTCTCTGTGTCCCTCACTCTCTCTCGCTGTGTCCCTCACTCTCTCTCGCTGTGTCCCTCACTCTCTCTCGCTGCATCCCTCACTCTCTCTCGCTGCGTCCCTCATTCTCTCTCGCTGTGTCCCTCACTCTCTCGCTGTGTCCCTCACTTTCTCTCGCTGTGTCCCTCACTCTCTCTCTCGCTGCGTCCCTCACTCTCTCTCGCTGTGTCACTCACTCTCTCTCTCGCTGCGTCACTCACTCTCTCTCGCTGTGTCACTCACTCTCTCTCGCTGTGTCCCTCACTCTCTCTCGCTGTGTCCCTCACTCTCTCTCGCTGCGACCCTCACTCTCTCTCGCTGTGTCCCTCACTCTCTCTCGCTGTGTCCCTCACTCTCTCTCGCTGCGACCCTCACTCTCTCTCGCTGTGTCCCTCACTCTCTCTCGCTGTGTCCCTCACTCTCTCTCACTGTGTCCCTCACTCTCTCTCGCTGTGTCCCTCACTCTCTCTCTCTGTGTCCCTCACTCTCTCTCTCTGTGTCCCTCACTCTCTCTCGCTGCGTCCCTCACTCTCTCTCTCTGCGTCCCTCATTCTCTCTCTCTGTGTCCCTCACTCTCTCTCTCTGTGTCCCTCACTCTCTCTCGCTGCATCCCTCACTCTCTCTCGCTGCGTCCCTCATTCTCTCTCGCTGTGTCCCTCACTCTCTCTCGCTGTGTCCCTCACTCTCTCTCTCTGTGTCCCTCACTCTCTCTCGCTGCATCCCTCACTCTCTCTCGCTGTGTCCCTCACTCTCTCTCTCTGCGTCCCTCACTCTCTCTCGCTGTGTCCCTCACTCTCTCTCTCTGTGTCCCTCACTCTCTCTCGCTGCATCCCTCACTCTCTCTCGCTGCGTCCCTCATTCTCTCTCGCTGTGTCCCTCACTCTCTCGCTGTGTCCCTCACTTTCTCTCGCTGTGTCCCTCACTCTCTCTCTCGCTGCGTCCCTCACTCTCTCTCGCTGTGTCCCTCACTCTCTCTCTCGCTGCGTCACTCACTCTCTCTCGCTGTGTCCCTCACTCTCTCTCGCTGTGTCCCTCACTCTCTCTCGCTGTGTCCCTCACTCTCTCTCGCTGCGACCCTCACTCTCTCTCGCTGTGTCCCTCACTCTCTCTCGCTGTGTCCCTCACTCTCTCTCGCTGCGACCCTCACTCTCTCTCGCTGTGTCCCTCACACTCTCTCGCTGTGTCCCTCACTCTCTCTCGCTGTGTCCCTCACTCTCTCTCGCTGCGCCCCTCACTTTCTCTCGCTGCGACCCTCACTCTCTCTCGCTGTGTCCCTCACTCTCTCTCGCTGTGTCCCTCACTCTCTCTCTCGCTGTGTCCCTCACTCTCTCTCGCTGTGTCCCTCACTCTCTCTCGCTGCGCCCCTCACTCTCTCTCTCTCTGCGTCCCTCACTCTCTCTCGCTGTGTCCCTCACTCTCTCTCGCTGTGTCCCTCACTCTCTCTCGCTGTGTCCCTCACTCTCTCGCTGTGTCCCTCACTCTCTCCCTCTGTGTCCCTCACTCTCTCTCGCTGTGTCCCTCACTCTCTCTCGCTGTGTCCCTCACTCTCTCTCGCTGAGTCCCTCACTCTCTCTCGCTGTGTCACTCACTCTCTCTCGCTGTGTCCCTCACTCTCTCTCTCGCTGTGTCCCTCACTCTCTCTCGCTGTATCCCTCACTCTCTCTCGCTGTGTCCCTCACTCTCTCTCTAGTTGTGTCCCTCACTCTCTCTCGCTGTGTCCCTCACTCTCTCTCGCTGCGCCCCTCACTCTCTCTCGCTGTGTCCCTCACTCTCTCTCGTTGTGTCCCTCACTCTCTCTCGCTGTGTCCCTCACTCTCTCTCGCTGTGTCCCTCACTCTCTCTCGCTGCGCCCCTCACTCTCTCTCTCTCTCTCTGTCCCTCACTCTCTCTCGCTGTGATCCTCACTCTCTCTCTCTCTGTCCCTCACTCTCTCTCGCTGTGCCCCTCACTCTCTCTCTCTCTGCGTCCCTCACCCTCTCTCGCTGTGTCCCTCACTCTCTCGCTGCGTCCCTCACTCTCTCTCGCTGTGCCCCTCACTCTCTCTCGCTGCGCCCCTCACTCTCTCTCTCGCTGTGTCCCTCACTCTCTCTCGCTGCGTCCCTCACTCTCTCTCTCGCGATGTCCCTCACTCTCTCTCGCTGTGTCCCTCACTCTCTCTGTGTCCCTCACTCTCTCTCGCTGTGCCCCTCACTCTCTCTTGCTGTGTCCCTCACTCTCTCTCTCGCTGCGTCCCTCACTCTCTCGCTGTGTCCCTCACTCTCTCTCGCTGCGTCCCTCACTCTCTCTCTCGCTGTGTCCCTCACTCTCTCTGTGTCCCTCACTCTCTCTCGCTGTGCCCCTCATTCTTTCTTGCTGTGTCCCTCACTTTCTCTCTCTGTGTCCCTCACTCTCTGTCGCTGTGTCCCTCACGCTCTCTCGCTGTGTCCCTCACTCTCGCTCTCGCTGTGTCCCTCACTCTCTCTCGCTGTGTCTCTCACTCTCTCTCGCTGTGTCCCTCACTCTCTCTCGCTGCGTCCCTCACTCTCTCTCTGTGTCCCTCACTCTCTCTCGCTGTGCCCCTCACTCTCTCTTGCTGTGTCCCTCACTCTCTCTCTCTGTGTCCCTCACTCTCTGTATCCCTCGCGTTCTGTGTCCCTCGCTATCTCTGTGTCCCTCGCGCTCTCTGTTTCTCACTCTCTGTGTCCCTCTCTCTCTCTCGCTGTGTCCCTTGCTCTCTGTGTCCCTCACTCTCTGTGTCCCTCGCTCTCTCTGTGTCCCTCACTCCCTCTGTGTCCCTCTTCCTCCATGTGTCCCTCGCTCTCGCTGTGTCCCTCGCTCTCTCTGTGTCCCTCGCTCTCTCTGTTTCCCTCGCTCTCGCTGTGTCCCTTGCTCTCGCTGTGTCCCACGCTCTCTCTGTGTCCCTCGCTCTCTCAGTGTCCCTCGGTCTGTGACCCTCGCTCTCTCTGTGTCCCTCCCTTTCTGTGTGTCCCTCGGGCTCTCTGTGTCCCTCGCGCTCTCTGTGTCCCTCGTGCACTGTGTCCCTCACTCTCTGTGTCCCTCGTTCTCTGTGTTAATCGCTCTCTGGGTCCCTCGCTCTCTGTGTCCCTCGCTCTCTCTGTGACCCTCGCTCTCTCTGTGTCCCTCGCTCACTCTGTGTCCCTCGCTCTCCCTGTGTGTCCCTCGCTCTCTCTGTGTCCCTCGCTCTCTCTGTGTCCCTCACTCTCTCTGTGTCCCTTGCTCTCTCTGTGTCCCTCGCTCACTCTGTGTCCCTCGCTCTCCCTGTGTCCCTGGTTTTGTGTCCCTCGCTCTGCCGATGTCACTCCCTTTCTGTGTGTCCCTCGCGCTCGCATTGTCCCTCGCGCTCTGCGTCCCTCACTCTCTCTGTGTCCCTCACTCTCTGTATCACTCACTCTCTCTGTGTCCCTCGCTCTCTGTGTCCCTCGCTCTCTCTGTCCCTCGCTCTCTGTGTCCCTCGCTCTCTCTGTGTCCCTCGCTCTCTCTGTGTCCCTCGCTCTCTGTGTGTCCCTCGCTCTTTCTGTGTCCCCCGATCTCTGTGTCCCTCGCGCTCTCTGTGTCGCTCGTGCTCTCTGTGTCCCTCGCTCACTGTGTCCCTCGCTCTCTGTTTGTCCCTCGCTCTCTCTGTGTCCCTCGCTCTCTCTGTGACCCTCGCTCTCTGTGTCCCTCGCGCTCTCTGTGTCCCTCGCGCTCTCTGTGTCCCTCGCGCTCTCTGTGTCCGTCGCGCTCTCTGTGTCCCTCGTTCTCTGTGTCCCTCGCTCTCTGTGTCCCTCAATCTCTGTGTCCCTCTCTCGCTCTGTGTCCCTCGCTCTCTGTGTCCCACACTCTGTGTCCCTCGCTCTCTGTGTCCCTCGCGCTCACTGTGTCCCTCACGCTCTCTGTGCCCCTCACTCTCTGTGTCCCTCGCTCTCTGTGTCCCTCGCTCTCTGTGTCCCACACTCTCTGTGTCCCACACTCTGTGTCCCTCGCTCTCTGTGTCCCACACTCTCTGTGTCCCACACTCTCTCCGTGTCCCTTGCTCTTTGTGTCCCTCGCTCTCTGTGTCCCTCACTCTTTGTGTCCCTCATGCTCTGTGCTGCTCGCTCTCTGTGTCCCTCGCTCTCTGTGTCCCACACTCTCTGTGTCCCTCGCTCTGTGAGTCCCTCACTCTCTGTGTCCCTCACTCTCTGTGTCCCTCGCTCTCTGTGTCCCACACTCTCTGTGTCACTCGCTCTCTGTGTCCCTCGTGCTCTGTGTCCCTCGCTCTTTGTGTCCCTCGCTCTCTCTGTGTCCCTCGCGCTCTCTGTGTAGCTCGGTCTGTGACCCTCGCTCTGTCTGTGTCCCTCCCTTTCTGTGTGTCCCTCGCTCCCTCTGTGTCCCTGGCTCTCTGTGTCCCTCGCTCTCTCTCTGCTCTCTGTGTCCCTTGCTCTCTGTGTCCCACACTCTCTGTGTCCCTCGCTCTCTGTGTCCCTCACTCTTTGTGTCCCTCATGCTCTGTGCTACTCGCTCTCTGTGTCCCTCGCTCTCTGTGTCCCACACTCTCTGTGTCCCTCGCTCTCTGTGTCCCTCGTGCTCTGTGTCCCTCACTCTCTGTGTCCCTCACTCTCTGTGTCTCTCGCTCTCTGTGTCCCACACTCTCTGTGTCCCTCGCTCTCTCTGTGTCCCTCGCGCTCTCTGTGTAGCTCGGTCTGTGACCCTCGCTCTGTCTGTGTCCCTCCCTTTCTGTGTGTCCCTCGCTCTCGCTGTGTCCCTCGCTCTCTCTGTGTCCCTCACTCTCTCTGTGTCCCTCGCTCTCTGTGTCCCTCACTCTGTGTGTCCCTCGCTCTCTCTGTGTCCCTCACTCTCTCTGTGTCCCTCGCTCTCCCTGAGTCGCTCATTCTCTCTGTGTCCCTTGCTCTCTCTGTGTCCCTCGCTCTCTGTGTCCCTCGCTCTCTCTGTGTCCCCCACTCTCTCTCTGTCCCTCGCGGTCTCTGTGTCCCTCCCGGTGTCTGTGTCGCTCGCGCTCTCTGTGTCCCTCGCGCTCTCTGTGTCACTCGTGCTCTCTGTGTCCTTCGCTCTCTTTGTCCCTCGCTCTCTGTGTCCCTCGCTCTCTCTCTGCCCCTCGCTCTCTCAGTGTCCCTCGCTCGCTGTGTGTCCCTCGCTCTCTCTGTGTCCCTGGCTCTCTGTGTCCCTCGCTCTCTCTCTGCCCCTCGCTCTCTCTGTGTCCCTCGCTCTCTGTGTGTCCGTCGCTCTCTCTGTGTCCCTCGCTCTCTGTGTGTCCCTCGCTCTCTCTGTGTCCCTCGCTCTCTGTGCCCCTCACTCTCTGTGTCCCTCACTCTTTGTGTCCTTCAAGCTCTGTGCTACTCGCTCTCTGTGTCCCTCGCTCTCTGTGTCCCACACTCTCTGTGTCCCTCGCTCTGTGAGTCCCTCACTCTCTGTGTCCCTCACTCTCTGTGTCCCTTGCTCTCTGTGTCCCACACTCTCTGTGTCCCTCGCTCTCTGTGTCCCTCGCTCTCTGTGTCCCTCGCTCTTTGTGTCCCTCGCTCTCTCTGTGTCCCTCGCGCTCTCTGTGTAGCTCGGTCTGTGACCCTCGCTCATTCTGTGTCCCTCCCTTTCTGTGTGTCCCTCGCTCCCTCTGTGTCCCTGGCTCTCTGTGTCCCTCGCTCTCTCTCTGCTCTCTGTGTCCCTTGCCCTTTGTGTCCCTTGCTCTCTGTCTCCCTCATTCTTTGTATCCCTCATGCTCTGTGCTACTCGCTCTCTGTGTCCCTCGCTCTCTGTGTCCCACACTCTCTGTGTCCCTCGCTCTGTGTGTCCCTCACTCTCTGTGTCCCTCACTCTGTGTCTCTCGCTCTCTGTGTCCCACACTCTCTGTGTCCCTCGCTCTCTCTGTGTCCCTCGCGCTCTCTGTGTAGCTCGGTCTGTGACCCTCGCTCTGTCTGTGCCCCTCCCTTTCTGTGTGTCCCTCGTTCTCGCTGTGTCCCTCGCGCTCTCTGTGTCCCTCGCTCTCTCTGTGTCCCTCATTCTCTCTGTGTCCCTCGCTCTCCCTGAGTCGCTCACTCTCTCAGTGTCCCTTGCTCTCTCTGTGTCCCTCGCTCTCTGTGTCCCTCGCTCTCTCTGTGTCCCTCCCTCTCTCTGTGTCCCTCGCTCTCGCTGTGTCGCTCACTCTCGGTGTACCTCACTCTCTCTGTGTCCCTCACTCTCTATGTTCCTCACTCTCTGTGTCCCTCACTCTCTCTGTGCCCCTCACTCTCTGTGACCCTCACTCTCTCTGTGTCCCTCACTCACTCTCTGTCCCTCACTCTCTCTGTGGCCCTCACTCTCTGTGTCCCTCACTCTCTGTGTCCCTCGCTCTCTGTGTCCCTCACTCTCTCTGTGTCCCTCACTCTCTGTGTCTCTCGCTCTCTCTGTGTGTCCCTCGCTCTCTGTGTCCCTCGCTCTCTGTGTCCCTCACTCTCTGTGCCCCTCACTCTCTGTGTGTCCCTCACTCTCTCTGTCCCTCGCTCTCTCTGTGTCCCTGGCTCTCTCTGTGTCCCTCGCTCTCTGTGTCCCTCGCTCTCTGTGTCCCTCACTCTCTCTGTGACCCTCACTCTCTGTTTCCCTCGCTCTCTCTGTGTCCCTCGCTCTGTCTGTGTCCCTCGGTCTGTGACCCTCGCTCTGTCTGTGTCCCTCCCTTTCTGTGTGTCCCTCGGGCTCTCTGTGTCCCTCACACTCTCTGTGTCCCTCGTGCACTGTGTCCCTCACTCTCTGTGTCCCTCATTCTCTGTGTTAATCGCTCTCTGTGTCCCTCGCTCTCTGTGTCCCTCGTGCTCTGTGTCCCTCGTGCTCTGTGTCCCTCGCTCTTTGTGTCCCTCGCTCTCTCTGTGTCCCTCGCGCTCTCTGTGTAGCTCGGTCTGTGACCCTCGCTCTGTCTGTGTCCCTCCCTTTCTGTGTGTCCCTTGCTCTCTCTGTGTCCATCGCTCTCTCTGTGTCCCTCGCTCTCTCAGTGTCCCTCGGTCTGTGACCCTCGCTCTCTCTGTGTCCCTCCCTTTCTGTGTGTCCCTCGGGCTCTCTGTGTCCCTCGCGCTCTCTGTGTCCCTCGTGCACTGTGTCCCTCACTCTCTGTGTCCCTCGTTCTCTGTGTTAATCGCTCTCTGGGTCCCTCGCTCTCTGTGTCCCTCGCTCTCTCTGTGTCCCTCGCTCTCTCTGTGTCCCTCGCTCACTCTATGTCCCTCGCTCTCTCTGTGTGTCCCTCGCTCTCTCTGTGTCCCTCGCTCTCTCTGTGTCCCTCACTCTCTCTGTGTCCCTTGCTCTCTCTGTGTCCCTCGCTCACTCTGTGTCCCTCGCTCTCCCTGTGTCCCTGGTTTTGTGTCCCTCGCTCTGCCGATGTCACTCCCTTTCTGTGTGTCCCTCGCGCTCGCATTGTCCCTCGCGCTCTGCGTCCCTCACTCTCTCTGTGTCCCTCACTCTCTGTATCACTCACTCTCTCTGTGTCCCTCGCTCTCTGTGTCCCTCGCTCTCTCTGTCCCTCGCTCTCTGTGTCCCTCGCTCTCTCTGTGTCCCTCGCTCTCTCTGTGTCCCTCGCTCTCTGTGTGTCCCTCGCTCTTTCTGTGTCCCCCGATCTCTGTGTCCCTCGCGCTCTCTGTGTCGCTCGTGCTCTCTGTGTCCCTCGCTCACTGTGTCCCTCGCTCTCTGTTTGTCCCTCGCTCTCTCTGTGTCCCTCGCTCTCTCTGTGACCCTCGCTCTCTGTGTCCCTCGCGCTCTCTGTGTCCCTCGCGCTCTCTGTGTCCCTCGCGCTCTCTGTGTCCGTCGCGCTCTCTGTGTCCCTCGTTCTCTGTGTCCCTCGCTCTCTGTGTCCCTCAATCTCTGTGTCCCTCTCTCGCTCTGTGTCCCTCGCTCTCTGTGTCCCACACTCTGTGTCCCTCGCTCTCTGTGTCCCTCGCGCTCACTGTGTCCCTCACGCTCTCTGTGCCCCTCACTCTCTGTGTCCCTCGCTCTCTGTGTCCCTCGCTCTCTGTGTCCCACACTCTCTGTGTCCCACACTCTCTGTGTCCCTCGCTCTCTGTGTCCCACACTCTCTGTGTCCCACACTCTCTCCGTGTCCCTTGCCCTTTGTGTCCCTCGCTCTCTGTGTCCCTCACTCTTTGTGTCCCTCATGGTCTGTGCTGCTCGCTCTCTGTGTCCCTCGCTCTCTGTGTCCCACACTCTCTGTGTCCCTCGCTCTGTGAGTCCCTCACTCTCTGTGTCCCTCACTCTCTGTGTCCCTCGCTCTCTGTGTCCCACACTCTCTGTGTCACTCGCTCTCTGTGTCCCTCGTGCTCTGTGTCCCTCGCTCTTTGTGTCCCTCGCTCTCTCTGTGTCCCTCGCGCTCTCTGTGTAGCTCGGTCTGTGACCCTCGCTCTGTCTGTGTCCCTCCCTTTCTGTGTGTCCCTCGCTCCCTCTGTGTCCCTGGCTCTCTGTGTCCCTCGCTCTCTCTCTGCTCTCTGTGTCCCTTGCTCTCTGTGTCCCACACTCTCTGTGTCCCTCGCTCTCTGTGTCCCTCACTCTTTGTGTCCCTCATGCTCTGTGCTACTCGCTCTCTGTGTCCCTCGCTCTCTGTGTCCCACACTCTCTGTGTCCCTCGCTCTCTGTGTCCCTCGTGCTCTGTGTCCCTCACTCTCTGTGTCCCTCACTCTCTGTGTCTCTCGCTCTCTGTGTCCCACACTCTCTGTGTCCCTCGCGCTCTCTGTGTAGCTCGGTCTGTGACCCTCGCTCTGTCTGTGTCCCTCCCTTTCTGTGTGTCCCTCGCTCTCGCTGTGCCCCTCGCTCTCTCTGTGTCCCTCGCTCTCTCTGTGTCCCTCGCTCTCTGTGCCCCTCACTCTCTGTGTCCCTCACTCTTTGTGTCCTTCAAGCTCTGTGCTACTCGCTCTCTGTGTCCCTCGCTCTCTGTGTCCCACACTCTCTGTGTCCCTCGCTCTGTGAGTCCCTCACTCTCTGTGTCCCTCACTCTCTGTGTCCCTTGCTCTCTGTGTCCCACACTCTCTGTGTCCCTCGCTCTCTGTGTCCCTCGCTCTCTGTGTCCCTCGCTCTTTGTGTCCCTCGCTCTCTCTGTGTCCCTCGCGCTCTCTGTGTAGCTCGGTCTGTGACCCTCGCTCATTCTGTGTCCCTCCCTTTCTGTGTGTCCCTCGCTCCCTCTGTGTCCCTGGCTCTCTGTGTCCCTCGCTCTCTCTCTGCTCTCTGTGTCCCTTGCCCTTTGTGTCCCTCGCTCTCTGTCTCCCTCATTCTTTGTATCCCTCATGCTCTGTGCTACTCGCTCTCTGTGTCCCTGGCTCTCTGTGTCCCACACTCTCTGTGTCCCTCGCTCTGTGTGTCCCTCACTCTCTGTGTCCCTCACTCTGTGTCTCTCGCTCTCTGTGTCCCACACTCTCTGTGTCCCTCGCTCTCTCTGTGTCCCTCGCGCTCTCTGTGTAGCTCGGTCTGTGACCCTCGCTCTGTCTGTGCCCCTCCCTTTCTGTGTGTCCCTCGTTCTCGCTGTGTCCCTCGCGCTCTCTGTGTCCCTCGCTCTCTCTGTGTCCCTCATTCTCTCTGTGTCCCTCGCTCTCCCTGAGTCGCTCACTCTCTCAGTGTCCCTTGCTCTCTCTGTGTCCCTCGCTCTCTGTGTCCCTCGCTCTCTCTGTGTCCCTCCCTCTCTCTGTGTCCCTCGCTCTCGCTGTGTCGCTCACTCTCGGTGTACCTCACTCTCTCTGTGTCCCTCACTCTCTATGTTCCTCACTCTCTGTGTCCCTCACTCTCTCTGTGCCCCTCACTCTCTGTGACCCTCACTCTCTCTGTGTCCCTCACTCACTCTCTGTCCCTCACTCTCTGTGTCCCTCACTCTCTGTGTCCCTCGCTCTCTGTGTCCCTCACTCTCTCTGTGTCCCTCACTCTCTGTGTCTCTCGCTCTCTCTGTGTGTCCCTCGCTCTCTGTGTCCCTCGCTCTCTGTGTCCCTCACTCTCTGTGCCCCTCACTCTCTGTGTGTCCCTCACTCTCTCTGTCCCTCGCTCTCTCTGTGTCCCTGGCTCTCTCTGTGTCCCTCGCTCTCTGTGTCCCTCGCTCTCTGTGTCCCTCACTCTCTCTGTGACCCTCACTCTCTGTTTCCCTCGCTCTCTCTGTGTCCCTCGCTCTGTCTGTGTCCCTCGGTCTGTGACCCTCGCTCTGTCTGTGTCCCTCCCTTTCTGTGTGTCCCTCGGGCTCTCTGTGTCCCTCACACTCTCTGTGTCCCTCGTGCACTGTGTCCCTCACTCTCTGTGTCCCTCATTCTCTGTGTTAATCGCTCTCTGTGTCCCTCGCTCTCTGTGTCCCTCGTGCTCTGTGTCCCTCGTGCTCTGTGTCCCTCGCTCTTTGTGTCCCTCGCTCTCTCTGTGTCCCTCGCGCTCTCTGTGTAGCTCGGTCTGTGACCCTCGCTCTGTCTGTGTCCCTCCCTTTCTGTGTGTCCCTTGCTCTCTCTGTGTCCATCGCTCTCTCTGTGTCCCTCGCTCTCTCAGTGTCCCTCGGTCTGTGACCCTCGCTCTCTCTGTGTCCCTCCCTTTCTGTGTGACCCTCGGGCTCTCTGTGTCCCTCGCGCTCTCTGTGTCCCTCGTGCACTGTGTCCCTCACTCTCTGTGTCCCTCGTTCTCTGTGTTAATCGCTCTCTGGGTCCCTCGCTCTCTGTGTCCCTCGCTCTCTCTGTGTCCCTCGCTCTCTCTGTGTCCCTCGCTCACTCTATGTCCCTCGCTCTCTCTGTGTGTCCCTCGCTCTCTCTGTGTCCCTCGCTCTCTCTGTGTCCCTCACTCTCTCTGTGTCCCTTGCTCTCTCTGTGTCCCTCGCTCACTCTGTGTCCCTCGCTCTCCCTGTGTCCCTGGTTTTGTGTCCCTCGCTCTGCCGATGTCACTCCCTTTCTGTGTGTCCCTCGCGCTCGCATTGTCCCTCGCGCTCTGCGTCCCTCACTCTCTCTGTGTCCCTCACTCTCTGTATCACTCACTCTCTCTGTGTCCCTCGCTCTCTGTGTCCCTCGCTCTCTCTGTCCCTCGCTCTCTGTGTCCCTCGCTCTCTCTGTGTCCCTCGCGCTCTCTGTGTCCCTCGCTCTCTGTGTGTCCCTCGCTCTTTCTGTGTCCCCCGATCTCTGTGTCCCTCGCGCTCTCTGTGTCGCTCGTGCTCTCTGTGTCCCTCGCTCACTGTGTCCCTCGCTCTCTGTTTGTCCCTCGCTCTCTCTGTGTCCCTCGCTCTCTCTGTGAC
This sequence comes from Scyliorhinus torazame, assembly GCF_047496885.1. Classification (NCBI taxonomy): domain Eukaryota; kingdom Metazoa; phylum Chordata; class Chondrichthyes; order Carcharhiniformes; family Scyliorhinidae; genus Scyliorhinus; species Scyliorhinus torazame. The sequence continues at coordinate 2,081,476 of NW_027307763.1, read as the reverse complement.
CCTCGCTCTCTGTGTCCCTCGCGCTCTCTGTGTCCCTCGCGCTCTCTGTGTCCCTCGCGCTCTCTGTGTCCGTCGCGCTCTCTGTGTCCCTCGTTCTCTGTGTCCCTCGCTCTCTGTGTCCCTCAATCTCTGTGTCCCTCTCTCGCTCTGTGTCCCTCGCTCTCTGTGTCCCACACTCTGTGTCCCTCGCTCTCTGTGTCCCTCGCGCTCACTGTGTCCCTCACGCTCTCTGTGCCCCTCACTCTCTGTGTCCCTCGCTCTCTGTGTCCCTCGCTCTCTGTGTCCCACACTCTCTGTGTCCCACACTCTCTGTGTCCCTCGCTCTCTGTGTCCCACACTCTCTGTGTCCCACACTCTCTCCGTGTCCCTTGCCCTTTGTGTCCCTCGCTCTCTGTGTCCCTCACTCTTTGTGTCCCTCATGCTCTGTGCTGCTCGCTCTCTGTGTCCCTCGCTCTCTGTGTCCCACACTCTCTGTGTCCCTCGCTCTGTGAGTCCCTCACTCTCTGTGTCCCTCACTCTCTGTGTCCCTCGCTCTCTGTGTCCCACACTCTCTGTGTCACTCGCTCTCTGTGTCCCTCGTGCTCTGTGTCCCTCGCTCTTTGTGTCCCTCGCTCTCTCTGTGTCCCTCGCGCTCTCTGTGTAGCTCGGTCTGTGACCCTCGCTCTGTCTGTGTCCCTCCCTTTCTGTGTGTCCCTCGCTCTCTCTGTGTCCCTCGCTCTCTCTGTGTCCCTCGCTCACTCTGTGTCCCTCGCTCTCTCTGTGTGTCCCTCACTCTCTCTGTGTCCCTTGCTCTCTCTGTGTCCCTCGCTCACTCTGTGTCCCTCGCTCTCCCTGTGTCCCTGGTTTTGTGTCCCTCGCTCTGCCGATGTCACTCCCTTTCTGTGTGTCCCTCGCGCTCGCATTGTCCCTCGCGCTCTGCGTCCCTCACTCTCTCTGTGTCCCTCACTCTCTGTATCACTCACTCTCTCTGTGTCCCTCGCTCTCTGTGTCCCTCGCTCTCTCTGTCCCTCGCTCTCTGTGTCCCTCGCTCTCTCTGTGTCCCTCGCTCTCTCTGTGTCCCTCGCTCTCTGTGTGTCCCTCGCTCTTTCTGTGTCCCCCGATCTCTGTGTCCCTCGCGCTCTCTGTGTCGCTCGTGCTCTCTGTGTCCCTCGCTCACTGTGTCCCTCGCTCTCTGTTTGTCCCTCGCTCTCTCTGTGTCCCTCGCTCTCTCTGTGACCCTCGCTCTCTGTGTCCCTCGCGCTCTCTGTGTCCCTCGCGCTCTCTGTGTCCCTCGCGCTCTCTGTGTCCGTCGCGCTCTCTGTGTCCCTCGTTCTCTGTGTCCCTCGCTCTCTGTGTCCCTCAATCTCTGTGTCCCTCTCTCGCTCTGTGTCCCTCGCTCTCTGTGTCCCACACTCTGTGTCCCTCGCTCTCTGTGTCCCTCGCGCTCACTGTGTCCCTCACGCTCTCTGTGCCCCTCACTCTCTGTGTCCCTCGCTCTCTGTGTCCCTCGCTCTCTGTGTCCCACACTCTCTGTGTCCCACACTCTCTGTGTCCCACGCTCTCTGTGTCCCACACTCTCTGTGTCCCACACTCTCTCCGTGTCCCTTGCCCTTTGTGTCCCTCGCTCTCTGTGTCCCTCACTCTTTGTGTCCCTCATGCTCTGTGCTGCTCGCTCTCTGTGTCCCTCGCTCTCTGTGTCCCACACTCTCTGTGTCCCTCGCTCTGTGAGTCCCTCACTCTCTGTGTCCCTCACTCTCTGTGTCCCTCGCTCTCTGTGTCCCACACTCTCTGTGTCACTCGCTCTCTGTGTCCCTCGTGCTCTGTGTCCCTCGCTCTTTGTGTCCCTCGCTCTCTCTGTGTCCCTCGCTCCCTCTGTGTCCCTGGCTCTCTGTGTCCCTCGCTCTCTCTCTGCTCTCTGTGTCCCTTGCTCTCTGTGTCCCACACTCTCTGTGTCCCTCGCTCTCTGTGTCCCTCACTCTTTGTGTCCCTCATGCTCTGTGCTACTCGCTCTCTGTGTCCCTCGCTCTCTGTGTCCCACACTCTCTGTGTCCCTCGCTCTCTGTGTCCCTCGTGCTCTGTGTCCCTCACTCTCTGTGTCCCTCACTCTCTGTGTCTCTCGCTCTCTGTGTCCCACACTCTCTGTGTCCCTCGCTCTCTCTGTGTCCCTCGCGCTCTCTGTGTAGCTCGGTCTGTGACCCTCGCTCTGTCTGTGTCCCTCCCTTTCTGTGTGTCCCTCGCTCTCGCTGTGTCCCTCGCTCTCTCTGTGTCCCTCACTCTCTCTGTGTCCCTCGCTCTCTGTGTCCCTCACTCTGTGTGTCCCTCGCTCTCTCTGTGTCCCTCACTCTCTCTGTGTCCCTCGCTCTCCCTGAGTCGCTCATTCTCTCTGTGTCCCTTGCTCTCTCTGTGTCCCTCGCTCTCTGTGTCCCTCGCTCTCTCTGTGTCCCCCACTCTCTCTCTGTCCCTCGCGGTCTCTGTGTCCCTCCCGGTGTCTGTGTCGCTCGCGCTCTCTGTGTCCCTCGCGCTCTCTGTGTCACTCGTGCTCTCTGTGTCCTTCGCTCTCTTTGTCCCTCGCTCTCTGTGTCCCTCGCTCTCTCTCTGCCCCTCGCTCTCTCAGTGTCCCTCGCTCGCTGTGTGTCCCTCGCTCTCTCTGTGTCCCTGGCTCTCTGTGTCCCTCGCTCTCTCTCTGCCCCTCGCTCTCTCTGTGTCCCTCGCTCTCTGTGTGTCCGTCGCTCTCTCTGTGTCCCTCGCTCTCTGTGTGTCCCTCGCTCTCTCTGTGTCCCTCGCTCTCTGTGCCCCTCACTCTCTGTGTCCCTCACTCTTTGTGTCCTTCAAGCTCTGTGCTACTCGCTCTCTGTGTCCCTCGCTCTCTGTGTCCCACACTCTCTGTGTCCCTCGCTCTGTGAGTCCCTCACTCTCTGTGTCCCTCACTCTCTGTGTCCCTTGCTCTCTGTGTCCCACACTCTCTGTGTCCCTCGCTCTCTGTGTCCCTCGCTCTCTGTGTCCCACACTCTCTGTGTCCCTTGCTCTCTGTGTCCCACACTCTCTGTGTCCCTCGCTCTTTGTGTCCCTCGCTCTCTCTGTGTCCCTCGCGCTCTCTGTGTAGCTCGGTCTGTGACCCTCGCTCTTTCTGTGTCCCTCCCTTTCTGTGTGTCCCTCGCTCCCTCTGTGTCCCTGGCTCTCTGTGTCCCTCGCTCTCTCTCTGCTCTCTGTGTCCCTTGCCCTTTGTGTCCCTCGCTCTCTGTCTCCCTCATTCTTTGTATCCCTCATGCTCTGTGCTACTCGCTCTCTGTGTCCCTCGCTCTCTGTGTCCCACACTCTCTGTGTCCCTCGCTCTGTGTGTCCCTCACTCTCTGTGTCCCTCACTCTGTGTCTCTCGCTCTCTGTGTCCCACACTCTCTGTGTCCCTCGCTCTCTCTGTGTCCCTCGCGCTCTCTGTGTAGCTCGGTCTGTGACCCTCGCTCTGTCTGTGCCCCTCCCTTTCTGTGTGTCCCTCGTTCTCGCTGTGTCCCTCGCGCTCTCTGTGTCCCTCGCTCTCTCTGTGTCCCTCATTCTCTCTGTGTCCCTCGCTCTCCCTGAGTCGCTCACTCTCTCAGTGTCCCTTGCTCTCTCTGTGTCCCTCGCTCTCTGTGTCCCTCGCTCTCTCTGTGTCCCTCCCTCTCTCTGTGTCCCTCGCTCTCGCTGTGTCGCTCACTCTCGGTGTACCTCACTCTCTCTGTGTCCCTCACTCTCTATGTTCCTCACTCTCTGTGTCCCTCACTCTCTCTGTGCCCCTCACTCTCTGTGACCCTCACTCTCTCTGTGTCCCTCACTCACTCTCTGTCCCTCACTCTCTCTGTGGCCCTCACTCTCTGTGTCCCTCACTCTCTGTGTCCCTCGCTCTCTGTGTCCCTCACTCTCTCTGTGTCCCTCACTCTCTGTGTCTCTCGCTCTCTCTGTGTGTCCCTCGCTCTCTGTGTCCCTCGCTCTCTGTGTCCCTCACTCTCTGTGCCCCTCACTCTCTGTGTGTCCCTCACTCTCTGTGTCCCTCGCGCTCTCTGCGTCCCTCGCTCTCTCTGGGTCCCTCGCTCCCTCTGGGTCCCTCACTCTCTCTGTGTCCCTCACTCTCTGTGTCCCTCGCTCTCTGTGTCCCTCGCTCTCTGTGTCATTCGCTCTCTCTGTGTTCCTCGCTCTCTGTGTGTCCCTCACTCTCTCTGTGTCTCTCACTCTCTCTGTGTCCCACACTCTCTCTGTGTGTCCCTCGCTCTCTGTGTCCCTCGCTCTCTCTGTGTGTCCCTTGCTCTCTGTGTCCCTCGCTCTCTCTGTGTCCCTGGCTCTGTCTGTGTGTCCCTCACTCTCTGTGTCCCACACTCTCTGTGTCCCTTGCCCTTTGTGTCCCTCGCTCTCTGTGTCCCTCATTGTTTGTATCCCTCATGCTCTGTGCTACTCGCTCTCTGTGTCCCTCGCTCTCTGTGTCCCACACTCTCTGTGTCCCTCGCTCTGTGTGTCCCTCACTCTCTGTGTCCCTCACTCTCTGTGTCTCTCGCTCTCTGTGTCCCACACTCTCTGTGTCCCTCGCTCTCTCTGTGTCCCTCGCGCTCTCTGTGTAGCTCGGTCTGTGACCCTCGCTCTGTCTGTGCCCCTCCCTTTCTGTGTGTCCCTCGTTCTCGCTGTGTCCCTCGCGCTCTCTGTGTCCCTCGCTCTCTCTGTGTCCCTCATTCTCTCTGTGTCCCTCGCTCTCCCTGAGTCGCTCACTCTCTCTGTGTCCCTTGCTCTCTCTGTGTCCCTCGCTCTCTGTGTCCCTCGCTCTCTCTGTGTCCCTCACTCTCTGTGTCTCTCGCTCTCTCTGTGTGTCCCTCGCTCTCTGTGTCCCTCGCTCTCTGTGTCCCTCACTCTCTGTGCCCCTCACTCTCTGTGTGTCCCTCACTCTCTGTGTCCCTCGCGCTCTCTGCGTCCCTCGCTCTCTCTGGGTCCCTCGCTCCCTCTGGGTCCCTCACTCTCTCTGTGTCCCTCACTCTCTGTGTCCCTCGCTCTCTGTGTCCCTCGCTCTCTGTGTCATTCGCTCTCTCTGTGTTCCTCGCTCTCTGTGTGTCCCTCACTCTCTCTGTGTCTCTCACTCTCTCTGTGTCCCACACTCTCTCTGTGTGTCTCTCGCTCTCTGTGTCCCTCGCTCTCTCTGTGTGTCCCTTGCTCTCTGTGTCCCTCGCTCTCTCTGTGTCCCTGGCTCTGTCTGTGTGTCCCTCACTCTATGTGTCCCACACTCTCTCTTGTGTCACTCACTCTCTCTGTGTCCCACACTCTCTCTGTGTGTCCCTCACTCTCTGTGTCCCTCGCTATCTCTGTGTGTCCCTCGCTCTCTGTGTCCCTCGCTCTCTCTGGTTCCCTCGCTCTCTGTGTCCCTCGTTCTCTCTGTGCGTCCCTCGCTCCTTATGTTCCTCTCTCTCTATGTCCCTCGCTCTCTCTGTGTCCCTTGCCCTTTGTGTCCCTCGCTCTCTGTGTCCCTCATTCTTTGTATCCATCATGCTCTGTGCTACTCGCTCTCTGTGTCCCTCGCTCTCTGTGTCCCACACTCTCTGTGTCCCTCGCTCTGTGTGTCCCTCACTCTCTGTGTCCCTCACTCTCTGTGTCTCTCGCTCTCTGTGTCCCACACTCTCTGTGTCCCTCGCTCTCTCTGTGTCCCTCGCGCTCTCTGTGTAGCTCGGTCTGTGACCCTCGCTCTGTCTGTGTCCCTCCCTTTCTGTGTGTCCCTCGTTCTCGCTGTGTCCCTCGCGCTCTCTGTGTCCCTCGCTCTCTCTGTGTCCCTCATTCTCTCTGTGTCCCTCGCTCTCCCTGAGTCGCTCACTCTCTCTGTGTCCCTTGCTCTCTCTGTGTCCCTCGCTCTCTGTGTCCCTCGCTCTCTCTGTGTCCCTCCCTCTCTCTGTGTCCCTCGCTCTCGCTGTGTCGCTCACTCTCGGTGTACCTCACTCTCTCTGTGTCCCTCACTCTCTATGTTCCTCACTCTCTGTGTCCTTCACTCTCTCTGTGCCCCTCACTCTCTGTGACCCTCACTCTCTCTGTGTCCCTCACTCACTCTCTGTCCCTCACTCTCTCTGTGGCCCTCACTCTCTGTGTCCCTCACTCTCTGTGTCCCTCGCTCTCTGTGTCCCTCACTCTCTCTGTGTCCCTCACTCTCTGTGTCTCGCGCTCTCTCTGTGTGTCCCTCGCTCTCTGTGTCCCTCGCTCTCTGTGTCCCTCACTCTCTGTGTCCCTCACTCGCTGTGTCCCTCACTCTCTGTGGCCCTCACTCTCTGTGTCCCTCGCGCTCTCTGCGTCCCTCGCTCTCTCTGGGTCCCTCGCTCCCTCTGGGTCCCTCACTCTCTCTGTGTCCCTCACTCTCTGTGTCCCTCGCTCTCTGTGTCCCTCGCAATCTGTGTCATTCGCTCTCTCTGTGTTCCTCGCTCTCTGTGTGTCCCTCACTCTCTCTGTGTCTCTCACTCTCTCTGTGTCCCACACTCTCTCTGTGTGTCCCTCGCTCTCTGTGTCCCTCGCTCTCTCTGTGTGTCCCTTGCTCTCTGTGTCCCTCGCTCTCTCTGTGTCCCTGGCTCTGTCTGTGTGTCCCTCACTCTCTGTGTCCCACACTCTCTCTTGTGTCACTCACTCTCTCTGTGTCCCACACTCTCTCTGTGTGTCCCTCACTCTCTGTGTCCCTCGCTAATTCTGTGTGTCCCTCGCTCTCTGTGTCCCTCGCTCTCTGTGTCCTCGCTCTTTCTGTGTCACTCGCGCTCTCTGTGTCCCTCACTCTCTCTGTGTCCCACCCTTTCTGTGTGTCCCTCGCTCTCTCTGTGTCCCTCGCTCTGTCTGTGTCCCTCTCTCTGTGTCCCTCACTCTCTTTGTGTCCCTCACTCTCTCTGTTTCCCTCGCTCTCTGTGTCCCTCGTTCTCTCTGTGCATCCCTCGCTCCTTATGTCCCTCTCTCTCTATGTCCCTCGCTCTCTCTGTGTCCCTTGCTCTGTCTGTGTCCCTCGCTCTCTCTGTGTGTCCCTCGCTCTCTGTGTCCCTCGCTCTCTGTGTCCCTCTCTCGCTGCGTCCCTCATTCTCTCTCGCTGTGTCCATCACTCTCTCTCGCTGCGTCCCTCATTCTCTCTCGCTGTGTCCCTCACTCTCTCTTGCTGTGTCCCTCACTCTCTCTCGCTGTGTCCCTCACACTCTCTCTCGCTGCGTCCCTCACTCTCTCTCGCTGTGTCCCTCACTTTCTCTCGCTGTGTCTCTCACTCTCTCTCGCTGTGTCCCTCACTCTCTCTCGCTGTGTCCCTCACTCTCTCTCGCTGTGTCCCTCATTCTCTCTCGCTGTGTCCCTCACTCTCTCTTGCTGTGCCCCTCACTCTCTCTCGCTGTGTCCCTCACACTCTCTCTCGCTGCGTCCCTCACTCTCTCTCGCTGTGTCCCTCACTCTCTCTCTCGCTGCGTCCCTCACGCTCTCTCGCTGTGTCCCTCACTCTCTCTCGCTGTGTCCCTCACTCTCTCTCGCTGTGTCCCTCACTCTCTCTCTGTGTCCCTCACTTTCTCTCGCTGTGTCCCTCACTCTCTCTCGCTGTGTCCCTCACTCTCTCTCGCTGCGTCCCTCACTCTCTCTCGCTGCGTCCCTCACTCTCTCTCGCTGCGTCCCTCACTCTCTTGCTGCGTCCCTCACTCTCTCTCTCTCTGCGTCCCTCACTCTCTCTCGCTGTGTCCCTCACTCTCTCTCGCTGTGTCCCTCACTCTCTCTCTCGCTGTGTCCCTCACTCTCTCTCGCTGTGCCCCTCACTCTCTCTCGCTGTGTCCCTCACTCTCTCTCGCTGTGTCCCTCACTCTCTCGCTGCGTCCCTCACTCTCTCTCGCTGTGTCCCTCACTCTCTCTCGCTGCGTCCCTCACTCTCTCTCGCTGTGTCCCTCACTCTATCTCGCTGTGTACCTCACTCTCTCTTGCTGTGTCCCTCACTCTCTCTCTCTGCGTCCCTCACTCTCTCTCTCTGTGTCCCTCACTCTCTCTCGCTGTGTCCCTCACTCTCTCTCGCTGTGTCCCTCACTCTCTCTCGCTGCGTCTTTCTCTCTCTCTCTCTCTCTGCGTCCCTCACACTCTCTCTCTGTCCCTCACTCTCTCTCGCTGTGTCCCTCACTCTCTCTCGCTGTGTCCCTCACTCTCTCTCGCTGCGCCCATCACTCTCTCTCGCTGCGTCCCTCACTCTCTCTCGCTGTGTCCCTCATTCTCTCTCGCTGCGTCCCTCACTCTCTCTCGCTGTGTCCCTCACTCTCTCTCGCTGCGTCCATCACTCTCTCTCGCTGTGTCCCTCACTCTCTCTCGCTGTGCCCCTCACTCTCTCTCGCTGTGTCCCTCACTCTCTCGCTGTGTCCCTCACTCTCTCTTGCTGTGTCCCTCACTCTCTCGCTGTGTCCCTCACTCTCTCTCGCTGTGTCCCTCACTCTCTCTCGCTGTGTCCCTCATTCTCTCGCTGTGTCCCTCACTCTCTCTCGCTGCGTCCCTCACTCTCTCTCGCTGTGTCCCTCACTCTCTCTCGCTGTGTCCCTCACTCTCTCTCGTTGTGTCCCTCACTCTCTCTCGCTGTGTCCCTCACTCTCTCTCTCGCTGTGTCCCTCACTCTCTCTCGCTGCGTCCCTCACTCTCTCTCGCTGTGCCCCTCACTCTCTCTCGTTGTGTCCCTCACTCTCTCTCGCTGTGTCCCTCTCTGTCTCTCGCTGTGTCCCTCACTCTCTCTCTCACTGTGTCCCTCACTCTCTCTCGCTGTGTCCCTCACTCTCTCTCTCTGTGTCCCTCACTCTCTCGCTGTGCCCCTCACTCTCTCTCGCTGTGTCCCTTACTCTCTCTCTCGCTGTGTCCCTCACTCTCTCTCGCTGTGTCCCTCACTCTCTCTCGCTGTGTCCCTCACTCTCTCTCGCTGTGTCCCTCACTCTCTCTCGTTGTGTCCATCATTCTCTCTCACTGTGCCCCTCACTCTCTCTCGCTGTGCCCCTCACTCTCTCTCACTGTGCCCCTCACTCTCTCTCGCTGTGTCCCTCACTCTCTCTCGCTGTGTCCCTCACTCTCTCTCGTTGTGTCCATCATTCTCTCTCACTGTGCCCCTCACTCTCTCTCGCTGTGTCCCTCACTCTCTCTCGTTGTGTCCATCATTCTCTCTCGCTGTGTCCCTCACTCTCTCTCGCTGTGTCCCTCACTCTCTCTCTCGCTGTGTCCCTCACTCTCTCTCACTGTGTCCCTCACTCTCTCTCGCTGTGTCCCTCACTCTCTCTCTCTGTGTCCCTCACTCTCTCGCTGTGCCCCTCACTCTCTCTCGCTGTGTCCCTTACTCTCTCTCTCGCTGTGTCCCTCACTCTCTCTCGCTGTGTCCCTCACTCTCTCTCGCTGTGTCCCTCACTCTCTCTCGCTGTGTCCCTCACTCTCTCTCGCTGTGTCCCTCACTCTCTCTCGCTGTGTCCCTCACTCTCTCTCGTTGTGTCCATCATTCTCTCTCACTGTGCCCCTCACTCTCTCTCTGTGTCCCTCACTCTCTCTCGCTGTGTCCCTCACTCTCTCTCGCTGTGTCCCTCACTCTCTCTCTCGCTGTGTCCCTCACTCTCTCTCGCTGCGTCCCTCACTCTCTCTCGCTGTGTCCCTCACTCTCTCTCGCTGTGTCCCTCACTCTCTCTCGCTGTGTCCCTCACTCTCTCTCTCTGTGTCCCTCACTCTCTCGCTGTGCCCCTCACTCTCTCTCGCTGTGTCCCTTACTCTCTCTCTCGCTGTGTCCCTCACTCTCTCTCGCTGCGTCCCTCACTCTCTCTCGCTGTGTCCCTCACTCTCTCTCACTGTGTCCCTCACTCTCTCTCGCTGTGTCCCTCACTCTCTCTCGCTGTGCCCCTCACTCTCTCTCGCTGTGTCCCTCACTCTCTCTCTCGCTGTGTCCCTCACTCTCTCTCTCGCTGCGTCCCTCACTCTCTCTCGCTGCGTCCCTCACTCTCTCTCGCTTCGTCCCTCACTCTCTGTCTCTGTGTCCCTCACTCCCTCTCTCTCTGTGTCCCTCACTCTCTCTCGCTGTGTCCCTCACTCTCTCTCTCTGTGTCCCTCACTCTCTCTCTCTGTGTCCCTCACTCTCTCTCGCTGTATCCCTCACTCTCTCTCTCGCTGTGTCCCTCACTCTCTCTCGCTGTGTCCCTCACTCTCTCTCGCTGTGTCCCTCACTCTCTCTCTCTGTGTCCCTCACTCCCTCTCTCTCTGTGTCCCTCACTCTCTCTCGCTGTATCCCTCACTCTCTCTCTCGCTGTGTCCCTCACTCTCTCTCGCTGTGTCCCTCACTCTCTCTCGCTGTGTCCCTCACTCTCTCTCTCTGTGTCCCTCACTCCCTCTCTCTCTGTGTCCCTCACTTTCTCTCGCTGCGTCCCTCACTTTTTCTCGCTGTGTCCCTCACTCTCTGTCTCTGTGTCCCTCACTCCCTCTCTCTCTGTGTCCCTCACTCTCTCTCGCTGTGTCCCTCACTCTCTCTCTCGCTGTGTCCCTCACTCTCTCTCGTTGTGTCCCTCACTCTCTCTCGCTGTGTCCCTCACTCTCTCTCTCTCTGTGTCCCTCACTCTCTCTCGCTGTGATCCTCACTCTCTCTCTCTCTGTCCCTCACTCTCTCTCGCTGCGCCCCTCACTCTCTCTCTCTCTGCGTCCCTCACACTCTCTCGCTGTGTCCCTCACTCTCTCTCGCTGTGTCCCTCACTCTATCTCGCTGTGTCCCTCACTCTCTCTTGCTGCGACCCTCACCCTCTCTCGCTGTGTCCATCACTCTCTCGCTGCGTCCCTCACTCTCTCTCGCTGCGTCCCTCACTCTCTCTCGCTGTGTCCCTCACTCTCTCTCGCTGTGTCTCTCACTCCCTCTCGCTGTGTCCCTCACTCTATCTGTGTCCCTCACTCTCTCTCGATGTGCCCCTCATTCTTTCTATCTGTGTCCCTCACTCTCTCTCGCTGTGCCCCTCATTCTTTCTTGCTGTGTCCCTCACTTTCTCTCTCTCTGTCCCTCACTCTCTCTCGCTGTGCCCCTCATTCTTTCTTGCTGTGTCCCTCACTTTCTCTCTCTCTGTCCCTCACTCTCTCTCGCTGCGTCCCTCACTCTCTCTCTGTGTCCCTCACTCTCTCTCGCTGTGTCTCTCACTCCCTCTCGCTGTGTCCCTCACTCTCTCTGTGTCCCTCACTCTCTCTCGCTGTGCCCCTCATTCTCTCTCGCTGTGTCCCTCACTCTCTCTTGCTGTGCCCCTCACTCTCTCTTGCTGTGTCCCTCACTTTCTCTCTCTGTGTCCCTCACTCTCTGTCGCTGTGTGCCTCACTCTCGCTCTCGCTGTGTCCCTCACTCTCTCTCGCTGCGTCCCTCACACTCTCTCGCTGTGTCCCTCACTCTCTCTCTCTGCGTCCCTCACACTCTCTCGCTGTGTCCCTCACACTCTCTCTCTCTGCGTCCCTCACTCTCTCTCGCTGTGTCTCTCACTCTCTCTCGCTGCGTCCCTCACACTCTCTCGCTGTGTCCCTCACACTCTCTCGCTGTGTCCCTCACACTCTCTCTCTCTGCGTCCCTCACTCTCTCTCGCTGTGTCTCTCACTCTCTCTCGCTGTGTCCCTCACTCTCTCTCGCTGTGTCCCTCACTCTCTCGCTGTGTCCCTCACTCTCTCTCTATGTCCCTCACTCTCTCTCGCTGTGTCCCTCACTCTCTCTCGCTGCGTCCCTCACTCTCTCTCTCGCTGTGTCCCTCACTCTCTCTCGCTGTGTCCCTCACTCTCTCTCGCTGTGTCCCTCACTCTCTCTGCGTCCCTCACTCTCTCTCTGTGTCCCTCACTCTCTCTCGCTGTGTCCCTCACTCTCTCGCTGTGTCCCTCACTCTCTCTCTCGCTGTGTCCCTCACTCTCTCTCGCTGTGTCCCTCACTCTCTCTCTCTCTGTCCCTCACTCTCTCTTGCTGTGCCCCTCACTCTCTCTCGCTGTGTCCCTCACTCTCTCTGCGTCCCTCACTCTCTCTCTGTGTCCCTCACTCTCTGTCGCTGTGTCCCTCACTCTCTCTCGCTGTGTCCCTCACTCTCTCTTGCTGTGCCCCTCACTCTCTCTCGCTGTGTCCCTCACTCTCTCTGCGTCCCTCACTCTCTCTCTGTGTCCCTCACTCTCTCTCGCTGTGTCCCTCACTCTCTCTTGCTGTGCCCCTCACTCTCTCTCGCTGTGTCCCTCACTCTCTCTGCGTCCCTCACTCTCTCTCTGTGTCCCTCACTCTCTCTCGCTGCGTCCCTCACTCTCTCTCTGTGTCCCTCACTCTCTCTCGCTGTGCCCCTCACTCTCTCTCGCTGTGTCCCTCACTCTCTCGCTGTGTCCCTCACTCTCTCTCGCTGTGTCCCTCACTCTCTCTCTCTCTGTGTCCCTCACTCTCTCTCGCTGTGTCCCTCACTCTCTCTCGCTGTGTCCCTCACTCTCTCGCTGTGTCCCTCACTCTCTCTCGCTGTGTCCCTCACTCTCTCTCTCTCTGTGTCCCTCACTCTCTCTCGCTGTGTCCCTCACTCTCTCTCGCTGTGTCCCTCACTCTCTCTGCGTCCCTCACTCTCTCTCGCTGCGTCCCTCACTCTCTCTCGCTGTGTCCCTCACTCTCTCTCGCTGTGCCCCTCACTCTCTCTTGCTGTGTCCCTCACTCTCTCTCTCTGTGTCCCTCACTCTCTCTTGCTGTGTCCCTCACTTTCTCTCTCTGTGTCCCTCACTTTCACTCGCTGTGCCCCTCACTCTCTCTTGCTGCGTCCCTCACTCTCTCTCTCGCTGTGTCCCTCACTCTCTCTCGCTGTGTCCCTCACTCTCTCTCGCTGTGTCCCTCACACTCTCTTGCTGTGTCCCTCACTCTCTCTCTCGCTGTGTCCCTCACTCTCTCTCGCTGTGTCCCTCACTCTCTCTCTCTGTGTCCCTCACTCTCTCTCGCTGTGTCCCTCACTCTCTCTCTGTCCCTCACTCTCTCTCTCTCTGTCCCTCACTCTCTCTCTCTCTGTCCCTCACTCTCTCTCTCTCTGTCCCTCACTCTCTCTCTCTGCGTCCCTCACTCTCTCTCTCTCTGTGTCCCTCACTCTCTCTCGCTGTGTCCCTCACACTCTCTCTCTGTGTCCCTCACTGTCTCTCGCTGTGCCCCTCACACTCTCTCGCTGTGTCCCTCACTCTCTCTCGCTGTGTCCATCACTCTCTCTTGCTGTGTCCCTCACTCTCTCTCGCTGTGTCCCACACTCTCTCTTGCTGTGTCCCTCACTCTCTCTCTGTGTCCCTCACTCTCTCTCGCTGTGTCCCTCACTCTCTCTCTCTGTGTCCCTCACTCTCTCTCTGTGTCCCTCACTCTCTCTCGCTGCGTCCCTCACTCTCTCTCTGTGTCCCTCACTCTCTCTCTCTGTGTCCCGCACTCTCTCTCGCTGTGTCCCTCACTCTCTCTCGCTGTGTCCCTCACTCTGTCTCGCTGTGTCCCTCACTCTCTCTCGCTGTGTCCCTCACTCGCTCTCGCTGTGTCCCTCACTCTCTCTCGCTGTGTCCCTCACTCTCTCTCTCTGTGTCCCTCACTCTCTCTCGCTGCGTCCCTCACTCTCTCTCTGTGTCCCTCACTCTCTCTCTCTGTGTCCCGCACTCTCTCTCGCTGTGTCCCTCACTCTCTCTCTCTGTGTCCCGCACTCTCTCTCGCTGTGTCCCTCACTCTCTCTCTGTCCCTCACTCTCTCTCGCTGTGTCTCTCACTCTCTCTCGCTGTGTCCCTCACTCTCTCTCGCTGTGTCCCTCACTCTCTCTCGCTGTGTCCCTCACTCTCTCTCGCTGCGCCCCTCACTCTCTCTCTCTGTGTCCCCCACTCTCTCTCGCTGTGTCCCTCACTCTCTCGCTGTGTCCCTCACTCTCTCTCGCTGTGCCCCTCACACTCTCTCGCTGTGTCCCTCACTCTCTCTCGCTGTGTCCATCACTCTCTCTTGCTGTGTCCCTCACTCTCTCTCGCTGTGTCCCACACTCTCTCTTGCTGTGTCCCTCACTCTCTCTCTGTGTCCCTCACTCTCTCTCGCTGTGTCCCTCACTCTCTCTCTCTGTGTCCCTCACTCTCTCTCGCTGTGTCCCTCACTCTCTCTCGCTGTGTCCCTCACTCTCTCTCGCTGAGTCCCTCACTCTCTCTCGCTGTGTCCCTCACTCTCTCTCGCTGTGCCCCTCACTCTCTCTCTGTGTCCCTCACTCTCTCTCGCTGCGTCCCTCACTCTCTCTCTGTGTCCCTCACTCTCTCTCTCTGTCCCTCACTCTCTCTCGCTGTGTCCCTCACTCGCTCTCGCTGTGTCCCTCACTCTCTCTCGCTGTGTCCCTCACTCTCTCTCGCTGTGTCCCTCACTCTCTCTTGCTGTGTCCCTCACTCTCTCTCGCTGTGTCCCTCACTCTCTCTCGCTGTGTCCCTCACTCGCTCTCGCTGTGTCCCTCACTCTCTCTCGCTGCGCCCCTCACTCTCTCTCTCTCTGTCCCTCACTCTCTCTCGCTGTGTCCCTCACTCGCTCTCGCTGTGTCCCTCACTCTCTCTCGCTGTGTCCCTCACTCTCTCTCGCTGTGTCCCTCACTCTCTCTCTCTGTGTCCCTCACTCTCTCTCTGTGTCCCTCACTCTCTCTCGCTGCGTCCCTCACTCTCTCTCTGTGTCCCTCACTCTCTCTCTCTGTCCCTCACTCTCTCTCGCTGTGTCCCTCACTCTCTCTCTCTGTCCCTCACTCTCTCTCGCTGTGTCCCTCACTCTCTCTCGCTGCGCCCCTCACTCTCTCTCGCTGCGTCCCACACTCTCTCTCGCTGCGTCCCTCACTCTCTCTCTGTGTCCCTCACTCTCTCGCTGTGTCCCTCACTCTCTCTCTGTGTCCCTCACTCTCTCTCTGTGTCTCTCACTCTCTCTCGCTGTGTCCCTCACTCTCTCTCGCTGTGTCCCTCACTCTCTCTCTCTGTGTCCCTCACTCTCTCTCTCGCTGTGCCCCTCACTCTCTCTTGCTGTGTCCCTCACTCTCTCTCTCGCTGTGCCCCTCACTCTCTCTCGCTGCGTCCCTCACTCTCTCTCGCTGTGTCCCACACTCTCTCTCGCTGCGTCCCTCACTCTCTCTCGCTGCGTCCCTCACTGTCTCTCTCTGTGTCCCTCACTCTCTCGCTGTGCCCCTCACTCTCTCTTGCTGTGTCCCTCACTCTCTCTCTCTTGCCTGAAGTGCCACAAATGTTGTCAAGTGCAGTGCGAGGCGTACCTCAATGTTTCAGACTTACTGAGAAACTGTCAGCCCACCGGACAACATTTCTGTACAATAGGATTGAAGCACAAGTTCAAATAGTTTTGTTTCAAAGTTTAAAATACCCAGTCATTTTTCTGTGCAGCTTTCGGTATCTGTCAGTGGAATTTAGGTTATACAGGCAAATGTTAACAAGAGTATTGGGAACGGATTGGAAGTTTTGATGGAGATAATCCTGCATTATGGAAATGTGTGAGATCTATTTAGGGTTGGGGAATGGATTGATCAAAGGATGTATTTTTTTGTTATCTATATCAGACTGACAGCCTTGAAGATTCACAACTTCCATGTGCTGTGAGGAAGGATTGATTAACCAAGGCCTATTATTCAAATACTTCAGACAAGTGACAAAACAACAGTAACAGAGAATATACAAACAGAGACAAGCAGACACCTGTAATCGGAGCTTAAACTTCACGTTTGAATGTGAAGGGCTGAAATAAACAAGAGTCCACCCTGGGAGTCTGTGCAATTTGAGTTCTGCTTTTCCATAAAATAAATATAACTATCTGCAATGAAAAATTCTTTGGACAGGACAGAGGGATTTTGTGAGTTAAACACAACTTCATTTCTGCCTCCATTTGGAGAGAAGATTCCTGGCCACAAAAACAAAGCTCATTGCAAAGTTTCACTTCATATTTTACATGTTGTTCACAGACAGATTTCTTCAATGAGCTGCTCTATAAATCTGGATTCAATTTGACTTTTTGTCACTGAGAGATGAAAAGTTTATTCCTGAATCAGTACACGGTCATCGGCAACAACATAATTTTATTAGACAGTGAGGATCAATGGGATTTTTCACTGAAATCCTCTGATGTCAATTCCTGAGATTAGAATTTATAATGAAACAATTTGGATTCAATGAAAACGGTCAGTTTAATAACCCCAATGTCCTGACTGCCTCACGTCCTGGCATCCTCACACCCTCACACCCTCATGTCCCCTAACTCTCAATCCCTGACCCACTCACGCCTCCGAAACCTCAGATCCTGACCCGCTGTGTACCTCTTTCTGTGTGTGTGTCCCTTACTCTGTCTGTGTGCCCACCTCTCACTGTCCCTCTCTGGATCCCTCTCTCCCTCTGTGTCCCTCTCCCTCGCTGTCTGTGTCCTTCTATCTCACTCTATCCCTCTCTTTCACTGCGTACCTCTTTCTATCTGTCTCACTCTCTCTGTGTCCCTCTCCCTCTATGTGTCCCCGTCTCTCTCGCTGTGTTCCTCGCTCTCTCGCTGTGTCCCTCTCACTCTCTCTGTGTCCCTCTCCCTCTATGTGTCCCCGTCTCTCTGTCTCTCTGGCTGTGTTCCTCGCTCTCTCGCTGTGTCCCTCTCTCTCTCGCTGTGTCCCCGTCCCTCTCGCTGTGTCCCCCTCTCTCTCTCGCTGCGTCCCTCACTCTCTCTCGATGTGTCCCTTTCTCACTCGCTGTGCCCCTCTCGCTCTCCCGCTGTGGTCCTCTCTCACTCGCTGTGTCCCTCTCTCTCTCGCTGTGTCCCTCACTCTCTCGCTGTGTACCCGTCCCTCTCGCTGTGTCCCCCTCTCTCTCGTTGTGTCCCTCTCTCTCTCGCTGTGTCCCTTGCTCTCTGTGTCCCTTGCTCTCTATGTCCCTTGCTCTCTCTGTGTCCCCCTCTCTCTCGTTGTGTCCCTCTCTCTCTCTCGCTGTGTCCCTTGCTCTCTCTGTCCCTCACTCTCTGTGTCCCTCGCTCTCTCTGTGTCCCTCGCTCTCTCTGTGCCCCTCGCTCTGTCTGTGTCCCTCGGTCTGTGTCCCTCACTCTCTCTGTGTCCCTCACTCTCTGTGTCCCTCGCTCTCTCTGTTTCCCTCGCTCTCTCTGTTTCCCTCGCTCTCAGTGTTCCTCACTCTCTGTGTCCCTCGCTCTCTCTGTGTCCCTCGCTCTCTCTGTTTCCCTCGCTCTCTGTGTCCCTCGCTCTCTGTGTCCCTCGCTCTCTCTGTGTCCCTGGCTCTGTCTGTGTCCCTTGCTCTCTCTGTGTGTCCCTTGCTCTCTGTGTCCCTCGCTCTCTGTGTCCCTCGCTCTCTCTGTGTCCCTCACTCTCTCTGTGTCCCTCCCTTTCTGTGTGTCCCTCGCTCTCTCTGTGTCCCACGCTCTCTCTGTGTCCCTCGCTCTCTCTGTGTCCCTCGCTCTCTCTGTGTCCCTCACTCTCTCTGTGTCCCTCCCTTTCTGTGTGTCCCTCGCTCTCTCTGTGTCCCTCGCGTTCTCTGTGTCCCTCGCTCTCTGTGTCCCTCGCTCTCTGTGTCCCTCACTCTGTTTCCCTCACTCTCTGTGTCCCTCACTCTCTGTGTCCCTCACTCTGTTTCCCTCACTCTCTCTGTGTCCCTTGCTCTCTGTATCCCTCGCTCTCTCTGTGTCCCACGCTCTCTCTGTGTCCCTCGCTCTCTCAGTGTCCCTCGGTCTGTGACCCTCGCTCTGTCTGTGTCCCTCCCTTTCAGTGTGTCCCTCGGGCTCTCTGTGTCCCTCGCTCACAGTGTTCCTCACTCTCTGTGTCCCTCGCTCTCTGTGTCCCTCGCTCTCTGTGTCCCTCACTCTGTTTCCCTCACTCTCTGTGTCCCTCACTCTCTGTGTCCCTCACTCTGTTTCCCTCACTCTCTCTGTGTCCATTGCTCTCTGTATCCCTCGCTCTCTCTGTGTCCCACGCTCTCTCTGTGTCCCTCGCTCTCTCAGTGTCCCTCGGTCTGTGACCCTCGCTCTGTCTGTGTCCCTCCCTTTCAGTGTGTCCCTCGGGCTCTCTGTGTCCCTCGCGCTCTCTGTGTCCCTCGTGCACTGCGTCCCTCACTCTCTGTGTCCCTCGTTCTCTGTGTTAATCGCTCTGTGTCCCTCGCTCTCTGTGTCCCTCACTCTCTGTGTCCCTCGTACTCTCTGTGTCCCTCACTCTGTTTCCCTCACTCTCTGTGTCCCTTGTGCTCTGTGTCCCTCGCTCTCTCTGTCTCTCTCGCTGCGTCCCTCACTCTCTCTCACTGTGTCCCTCCCTCACTCGGTGTGCTCCTCTCTCTCTCTTGCTGTGCCCCTCTCTCTCTCGCTGCGGTCCTCTCTCACTCGCTGTGTCCCTCTCTATCTCGCTGTGTCCCTCACTCTCTCTCGCTGTGTCCCTCACTCTCTCGCTGTGTCCCACTCTCTCTCGCTGTGTCCCTCCCTCACTCGGTGTGCTCCTCTCTCTCGCTGTGTCCCTCACTCTCTGTGTCCCTCGCTCTCTGTGTCCCTTGTGCTCTGTGTTCCTCGCTCTCTCTGTCTCTCTCGCTGTGTCCCTCACTCTCTCGCCGTGTACCCGTCCCTCTCGCTGTGTCCCCCTCTCTCTCGTTGTGTCCCTCTCTCTCTCGCTGTGTCCCTTGCTCTCTGTGTCCCTTGCTCTCTCTGTGTCCCCCTCTCTCTCGCTGTGTCCCCCTCTCTCTCGCTGTGTCCCTCTCTCTCTCGCTGTGTCACTTGCTCTCTGCGTCCCTTGCTCTCTCTGTGTCCCCCTCCCTCTCGTTGTGTCCCTCTCTCTCTCTCGCTGTGTCCCTTGATCTCTGTGTCCCTCACTCTCTGTGTCCCTCGCTCTCTCTGTGTCCCTCTTCCTCCATGTGTCCCTCGCTCTCTCTGTGTCCCTCGCTCTAGCTGTGTCCCTCGCTCTCTCTGTGTCCCTCGCTCTCTCTGTGTCCCTCGCTCTCACTGTGACCCTTGCTCTCTGTGTCCATCGCTCTCTCTGTGTCCCCCGCTCTCTCAGTGTCCCTCGGTCTGTGACCCTCGCTCTGTCTGTGTCCCTCCCTTTCTGTGTGTCCCTCGCGCTCTCTGTGTCCCTCGTGCACTGTGTCCCTCACTCTCTGTGTCCCTCGTTCTCTGTGTTAATCGCTCAGTGTCCCTCGCTCTCTGTGTCCCTCACTCTCTGTGTCCCTCGTTCTTTCTGTGTCCCTCACTCTCTGTTTCCCTCACTCTCTGTGTCCCTCGCTCTCTGTGTCCCTCGTGCTCTGTGTCCCTCGCTCTTTGTGTCCCTCGCTCTCTCTGTCTCTCTTGCTGTGTTCCTCGCTCTCTCGCTGTGTCCCTCTCTCTCTAGCTGTGTACCCGTCCCTCTCGATGTGTCCCCCTCTCTCTCTCGCTGCGTCCCTCACTCTCTCTCGCTGCGTCCCTCTCTCTCTCGCTGTGTCCCCCTCTCGCTCGCTGTGTTCCTCGCTCTCTCGCTGTGTCCCTCTCTCTCTCGCTGTGTACCCGTCCCTCTCGCTGTGTCCCCCTCTCTCTCTCTCGCTGTGTTCCTCGCTCACTCGCTGTGTCCCTCTCTCTCTCGCTGTGTACCCGTCCCTCTCGCTGTGTACCCCTCTCTCTCGCTGTGTTCCCCGCTCTCTCGCTGTGTCCCTCTCTCTCTTTCGCTGTGTCATAGATTATCATAGAATTTACAGTGCAGAAGGTGGCCATTCGGCCCATCGAGTCTGCACCGGCTCTTGGAAAGAGCACGCCACCCAAGGTCAACACCGCCACCCTATCCCCATAACCCAGTAACCCCACAACGCTAAGGGCAATTCTGGACACTAAGGGCAATTTATCATGGCCAATCCACCTAACCTGCACATCTTTGGACTGTGGGAGGAAACCGGAGCACCCGGAGGAAACCCACGCAGACACGGGGAGGATGTGCAGACTCCGCACAGAGAGTGACCCAAGCCGGAATCGAACCTGGGGCCCTGGAGCTGTGAAACAATTGTGCTATCCACAAGGCTACCGTGCTGTCCCACTCTCTCTCGCTGTGTCCCTCCCTCACTCGGTGTGCTCCTCTCTCTCTCTCGCTGTATCCCTCTCTCTCTCGCTGTGTCCCTCCCTCACTCGGTGTGCTCCTCTCTCTCACTCGCTGTGTCCCTCTCTCTCTCGTTGTGTCCCTCACTGTCTCGCCGTGTACCCGTCCCTCTCGCAGTGTCCCCCTCTCTCTCGTTGTGTCCCTCTCTCTCTCGCTGTGTCCCTTGCTCTCTGTGTCCCTTGCTCTCTGTGTCCCTTGCTCTCTCTGTGTCCGCCTCTCTCTCGTTGTGTCCCTCTCTCTCTCTCGCTGTGTACCTTGCTCTCTGTGTCTCTCACTCTCTGTGTCCCTCGCTCTCTCTGTGTCCCTCGCTCTCTCTGTGCCCCTCGCTCTCTCTGTGTCCCTCTTCCTTCATTTGTCCTTCGCTCTCTCTGTACCCCTCGCTCTAGCTGTGTCCCTCGCTCTCGCTGTACCCTCGCTCTCCCTGTGTCCCTCGCTCTCTCTGTGTCCCTCGCTCTCGCTGTGTCCCTGGCTCTCTGTGTCCCTTGCTCTCTGTGTCCCTGGCTCTCTCTGTGTCCATCGCTCTCTCTGTGTCCATCTCCCTCCATGTGTCACTCGCTTTCTCTGTGTCTCTCGCTCTCTCTGTGTCCCTCTCTTTCCATGTGTCCATCGCTCTCTCTGTGTCCCTCGCTCTCGCTGTGTCCCTCGCTCTCGCTGTGTCCCTCGCTCTCTCTGGGTCCCTCGCTCTCGCTGTGTCCCTTGCTCTCTGTGTCCCTCGCTCTCTCTGTGTCCATCGCTCTCCCAGTGTCCCTTGCTCTCTGTGTCCCTCGCTCTCTCTGTGTGTACCTCGCTCTCTCTGTGTCCCTCGCTCTCCCTGTGTCCCTCACTCTCTTTGTGTCCCTCGCTCTCGCTGTGTCCCTCGCTCTCTGTGTCCCTCGCTCTCTGTGTCCCTCGCTCTCTGTGTCCCTCGCTCTCTCTGTGTCCCTCGCTCTCGCTGTGTCCCTCTCCCTCCATGTGTCCCTCGCTCTCTCTGCGTCCCTGGCTCTGTCTGTGTCCCTCGCTCTCTGTGTCCCTCGCTCTCTGTGTCCCTCGCTCTCTGTGTCCCTCGCTCTCTCTGTGTCCCTCTCCCTCCATGTGTCCCTCGCTCTCGCTGTGTCCCTCTCCCTCCATGTGTCCCTCGCTCTCTCTGCGTCCCTCGCTCTCTCTGTGTCCCTTGCTCTCTCTGTGTCCCTCGCTCTCTCTGTGTTCCTCTTCCTCTATGTGTCCCTCTCCCTCCATGTGTCCCTCGCCCTCTCTGTGTCCCTCGCGCTCTCTGTATCCCTCAGTCTCTGTGTCCCTCACTCTCTCTATGTCCCTCGCTCTCGCTGTGTCCCTCGCTCTCTCTGTGTCCCTTGCTCTCTCTGTGTCCCTCGCTCTCTCTGTGACCCTCTCCCTCCATGTGTCCCTCTCCCTCCATGTGTCCCTCTCTCTTTGTCTCTCTCGCTGTGTCCAATTCTCTCCCTCTGTCCCACTCTCACTCGCTGCGTTCCTCACTGTCCCTCTCTCTCAGTCCCTCTCACTCTGTGTCCATCTTTCTCTGTGTCCCTCTTTCTCTGTGTCCCTGTCTCTCTGTCTCTCTCTCAGTGCCCCTCTCTCTCTCTGTCCCTCTCTCTCTGTCCATCGCTCTCTGTGTCCCTCGTGCTCTCTGTGTCCCTCGCGCTCTCTGTGTCCCTCGTTCTCTCTGTGTCCGTCGCTCTCTCTGTGTCCCTCACTCTCTCTGTGTCCCTCCCTTTCTGTGTGTCCCTCGCTCTCTC
The DNA here is from genome assembly GCF_047496885.1 of Scyliorhinus torazame. Lineage (NCBI taxonomy): Eukaryota > Metazoa > Chordata > Chondrichthyes > Carcharhiniformes > Scyliorhinidae > Scyliorhinus > Scyliorhinus torazame. Next base: position 2,059,755 of record NW_027307763.1, on the reverse strand, counting down.
TGTGTCCCTCGCTCTCTGTGTCCCTCACTCTCTGTGCCCCTCGCTCTCTCTGTGTCCCTCACGCTCTGTGCCCCTCGCTCTCTCTGTGTCACTCGCTCTCTCTGTGTGTCCCTCGCTCTCTGTGCCCCTCGCTCTCTGTGTCCCTCGCTCTCTGTGTCCCTCGCTCTCTGTGCCCCTCACTCTCTGTGTCCCTCGCTCTCTCTGTGTCCCGCGCTCTCTGTGTCCCTCGCTCTCTCTGTGTCCCTCGCTCTCTCTGTGCCCCTCGCTCTGTCTGTGTCCCTCGGTCTGTGTCCCTCACTCTCTCTGTGTCCCTCACTCTCTGTGTCCCTCGCTCTCACTGTGTCCCTCGCTCTCTCTGTTTCCCTCGCTGATGTAATCGCTGATGAGCTCAGTTGCTGTGTCCTGTCTTTCCCATGTACCGAGCTGTGAGAGCTGACTCTGCTGGCTATCTCTGAGCTGACATAGAGCTGACTCTTTAAATTCTAGTCTTCCTGACATGTATCAGCTGTTTTTCCAGGGCTGCTATGTCTTATCTTTCCCATGGCCGAGCTGACTGTAATCTGACTCTGAGCTGCTTGTTCTTCTCTGCTTCTCTCTCTCCCTCCCTCTGAGTTCTGGTTCTGGTTCTGGTAGTTCCTGCCCTTGGCTCTGGGTTTATATATTTTTCTAACAGTTATCTAGCTTTTATGATTTTATTGTAAAGTAACTTATTTAACTTTGATTGTACAAAGTACGTTTGATTAAACCTTCTAATCCAACTACGTATTCATTTTGACATAACTGCATCTCATAGATCTGATTACAGTGTTTCCTGTGTGATGATCAAAATGCTTTGGTTTCAAGAGGTGTTACTTTTAATTCCTGTCATTTCTGTAGTTTTATTTTCCAATTGTGTCCTCAGCTCATAATTTTGACTTTGATTTTGGCTTTGAATTATGTTTCTCGTAGACTGATAGTCTCCAGCTTTCTTTAATTTACCTGGTTTAGCAAATTTTCACACCTAGAATTATCACCAAATTCAACTGAACCTCATCCTTTTTTCCAGTTGCAAACTAAGACAGTTACTTTCAATGAAGGTGTGGGCCCAGTAACCCCACCCAACACTAAGGGCAATTTTGGACACTAAGGGCAATTTATCATGGCCAATCCACCTCACCTGCACATCTTTGGACTGTGGGAGGAAACCGGAGCACCCGGAGGAAACCCACGCAGACACGGGGAGAACGTGCAGACTCCGCACAGACAGTGACCCAAGCCGGAATTGAACCTGGGACCCTGGAGCTGTGAAACAATTGTGCTATCCACAATGCTACCATGCTGCCCGCTGTTTCCACCTTGGCAGCTCACCCCTGATACCATGTGACTTCACCTTTTGTACCAGTCTGCCATGAGGGACCTTGTCAAAGGCCTTACTGAAGTCCATGTAGACAGCTTCCACTACCCTACCTGCATAAATCATCTTTGTGACCTCTTCTAAAAACTTTATCAATTGAGTGAGACACGACCTCCCCTTCACAAAACTATGCTCTCTCACTAATACGTCCATTTGCTTCTAAATCGGAGTAGATCCTGTCTCGAAGAATTCTCTCCAGTAATTTCCTTACTACTGACGTAAGGCTCACCGGCCTGTAGGTCCCTGGATTATCCCTGCTACCCTTCTTAAACAAAGGATCAAGAGTGGCTATTCTCCAGTCCTCGGGGACATCACCTGAAGACTGTGAGGATCCAAAGATTTCTGTCAAGGCCTCAGCAATTTCCTCTCCAGCCTCCTTCAGTATTCTGGGGTAGATCCCATCAGGCCCTGGGGACTGATCTACCTTAATATTTTTTAAGACACCCAACACCTCGTCTTTTTGGATCACAATGTGACCCAGGCTATCTACACCCCCTTCTCCAGACTCAACATCCACTAATTCTTTCTGTTTGGTGAATACTGATGCAAAGTATTCATTTAGTACCTCGCCCATTTCCTTGGCTTCACACATAGATTCCCTTGCCTATCCTTCAATGGGCCAATCCGTTCCCTGGCTACCCTCTTGCTTTTTATGTACGTGTAAAAAGCCTTGGGATTTTCCCGAACCCGATTAGTCGTTCGGGACTGCCAGTGCTCACCCACACAGCCAGCACTGTCAGCGCTCCCCCACACAGCCAGCACTGTCAGTGCTCCCACCACACAGCCAGCACTGTCAGTGCTCCGCCCACACAGCCAGCACTATCAGTGCTCCCACCACACAGCCAGCACTGTCAGTGCTCCCACCACACAGCCAGCACTGTCAGTGCTCCCACCACACAGCCAGCACTGTCAGTGCTCCCCCCACACAGCCAGCACTGTCAGTGCTCTCACCCACACCCAGCACTGTCAGTGCTCCCACCACACAACCAGCACTGTCAGTGCTCCGACCACACAGCCAGAACTGTCTGTGCTCCCACCACGCAGCCAGCACTGTCAGTGCTCCCCACACAGCCAGCTCTGTCAGTGCATCCCTACACAGCCAACACTGTTAGTGCTCCCCCCACACAGCCAGCATCGTCAGTGCTCCCCACACAGCCAGCACTGCCAGTGCTCACCCACACAGCCAGCACTGTCAGCGCTCCCACCACACAGCCAGCACTGTCAGTGCTCCCCCCACACAGCCAGCACTGTCAGTGCTCCCAACAGACAGCCAGCTCTGTCAGTGCTCCCCACACAGCCAGCACTGTCAGTGCTCCCCCCACACAGTCAGCACTGTCAGTGCTCCCCCACACAGCCAGCTCTGTCAGTGCTCCCCACACAGCCAGCACTGTCAGTGCTCCCACCACACAGCCAGCACTGTCAGTGCTCCCCACACACATACAGCACTGTCAGTGCTCCCCCACACAGCCAGCACTGTCAGTGCTCCCCACACACAGACAGCACTGTCAGTGCTCCCACCACACAGCCAGCACTGTCACTGCTCCCCCCACACAGACAGCACTGTCAGTGCTCCCCCCACACAGCCAGCACTGTCAGTGCTCCCCACACACATACAGCACTGTCAGTGCTCCCCCACACAGCCAGCACTGTCAGTGCTCCCCACACACAGACAGCACTGTCAGTGCTCCCCCCACACAGCCAGCACTGTCAGTGCTCCCACCACACTGCCAGCACTGTCAGAACATATTGGATATGGTGTCGTGTCGATTGAACCGGGAAATAGTTCACAACTTCACACACATGATCACTATCAGTTGAAGAGGACGGTGAGGTTGTGGCGGCGGAACACTTGTTCCCCAATTCACACACTAACGCTCTCACAGTCATTTCGAAGGGCAGACTTAGGAACGCTTGTACGTGCTAGTTTTTCACAACCTCATACACACTCACAGTAAAGTAGGGAGGTGATGAGGAGGTCATGTGGTGGGTTAATAGTTCACAACCTCACACATCTGTTCACAATAACGTGGAGGGTGTGGAGAGTGGGCGGACAGAAGTGTTCGGCGTTCACAACCTCACACACACACATTCACAATATGGTGGCGATGGTGAGGGGGGCCCGGACGGGGCAATTGTTCACACAGTTACAATCAGGTGGAGGTGTTGTTGAATGGGAGACGGATATTTTGCAACCACTGAAAAAAATAATAAAATATCCAGAAGAAAGAAGAACCAGACAACTTGCCTCAAAGGCTACCGTCCGTTGGCCTTGACATCGATCGAAGTGAAGTGCTTCGAGAGTTTGGCCATGAAGCACATCAACACCACACTCCTCGGATGCCTCGATCCACGACAATTTGCATAGTGCCGCAACCGGTCCTCAGCAGACGCCATCTCACTGGCCTGACACTCATCCCTGGAACATCTCCACAACAAGGGCTCCTACGTCAGTCTCATATTCATTGACTAACGCTCCGCTTTCGGACACAATCATTCTGACCTTCTCCGCGATTGTTCTCATTACCGGTGCCCAGAAGGCTGCGTGCTTAGCCCCGTACGACACTACCGATACAGCCAGGACGTGTGGCAATATGTGGCTCCAACTCCATTTAAAGTTTGCTGCTCGGTCAGATCTCGAACAACGATAAGTCATAATACGGGAGGGGGATAGAGAATCCAGTAGAGTGGTGCAGTGACAACAATCTCTCCCTCAATGACGGGAAACTAAAGATCTGGTCATTGTTTTTAGGAAGCTAAGTACTGTACACACTACTGTGTGCATCAGCGGGGCCGAGGTGGAGATGGTTGATAGCTTCAAATTCCTTGTTGTGCACATCACCAAAAATCTGTCTGCTCCAAGCACGTCGACGCTACCACTAAGAAATCACAACAGGGCCTATACTTCCTCATGAAACTGTGGAAATTCGGCATGTCCCCACTGACTCTTACCAACGTTTACAGGTGCAGCATCGAACGCATCCTATCTGGCTGCATTGCAGCGTTGTGTCGCAATTGCTCAGCCTAAGACCGCAAGAAACATCGAAGAGTCGTGAACACCGCCTCGTCCATCAGGCGAACCCACCTCCCATCCATTGCCTGTATCTACCGCTGCCTTGGGAAAGCGGGCAGCATAATCAAAGAGACATCCAACCGGCTTACTAACTGCAAACTTTTGCCATCGGTCAGGAGATACAAAAGTCTGAGAACACGCAGAAACAGATTCAAATACAGCTTCTTCCCCGCTGTTACTGGACTGCGAAACGACCCTCTTCTGGGCTGATCTGATTAATACTACTCCTGGATGCTTCACTCGATGCTGCTGTCTCGGTATTTGCAGTGTGGACCTTTCGTTGCCCCATTAACGGACTTTGGTTTCTTCTCATCGACTAAATGATCTGTTAGATCTGGAATAGAGAATTCACTGTAACTGTCCCTCGGTACACGTTACAACAAACAAATCCAAATCCTATCCGGAGTCCAGATATTAAATATCTTGAAACTGGTGAAATTATGACAGATGGAGTGTTTATTACTTGAATTATTTAATTATTTTCTGTCGAAGATCAGTCACCTGTTAACGTAATTTATCCCAATAATGAGAGTGAACTCGAACTCACTGCTTGGTCGAATAAACAATTAACTCATTCATTCATTACGTGTTTGTTCATTATGTTGAAGTTCAACAAACATTACAACCAATTATTATTTCGCAACATCAATAGAAAATTAGTTTTCAGTCCATTAAACACAGCAAATGACTGAAAACATTTCATTGCATCTTTGACTGTGATTGCCGCAGGATTGTTCATTCCAGTAATCACAGACCGTTTCTCATTATTGTTTATACAATAATGAAATGGAGATTGTTATTCAGTGGAATAGAATCTGTAATTCCTGACCACACAACGATAATAACATCAATTAAACATGCATTTGTTCAGCTCACAATCCCAATCAATGGGGTTCTCCCTGGGCAGGATCCTCCCCTTCGCCGGCAGCGCCCCCATGTCCGCGGGTTTCCCCACGCCGTGGGGAGGCCACAACGGGAAACTCACTGACCGGCTGCGGGAATGGGGAATGCCGCGCGCAGCTTCGGAAACCGGACCTGATGGAACTGAGAACCAAAGACAGACCATTAAAACGCTGATAATATTCCGACAGAATGCTCATGGGAAGGAACTGATTCCATTCAATCCATTGATCACCAACGATATGTATTAATTTTTTTAACTTGCTACAATAATATGCATTTTGAAATATTTTGCATGTCGCTGACACTAACAATTACATCTCAGGTTTTAATTCCAGTAATCATTGTTGTGACATGAGCCAACGGGGTCTCGGTCTTCCAGCGCGGGATGGACCGAATGGTTGACCGGTACGGTTTACGGGCAACATTCCCGTATCTCTATAATGTCACCGTCTGCGGCCACGACCAGCAGGACCACGACACCAACCTCCGAACATTTCTCCAGACCGCTAAAATCCTTAACCTGACATACAACAAGGATAAATGCGTGTTTAGCACCGACCGTCTAGCCATCCTCGGCTTAAGGCGCGAAATGGAGTTATAGGCCCTGACCCTGCACGCATGCGCCCCCTTATGGAGTTCCCCCTCCCTCACTGCTCCAAGGCCCTGAAATGTTGCCTGGGCTACTATGCCCAGTGGGTCCCCAACTACGCGGAAAAGCCCCGTCCCCTGATCCAACCCACAGTTCTTCCCCTGTCGATAGAGGCCCGCCAGGCCTTCAGCCGCATCAAAGCAGACATTGCAAAGGCCACGATGCACGCCATCGATGAGTCCCTCCCCTTCCAGCTCGAGAGCGATGCGTCCGACATAGCTCTGGCGGCCACCCTCAACCAAGCGGGCAGACCCGTGGCCTTCTTCTCCAGTACCCTCCATGCCTCCGAAATCCGCCACTCCTCAGTCGAAAAGGAGGCCCAGGCCATAGTGGAAGCTGTGCAACATTGGAGGCATTACCTGGCCGGCAGGAGATTCACTCTCCTCACTGACCAACGGTCGGTTGCATTGATGTTTAATAATGCACAGCGGGGCTAGATAAAACACGACAAGATCTTGCAGTGGAGGATCGAGCTCTCCACCTACAACTCCGAGATCTTGTATCGTCTCGGGAAGCTAAACGAACCTCCTCACGCCCTGTCCCACGGCACATGTGCCACCGAACAAGTGGACCGCCTCCGAGCCCTCCACGAGGACCTCTGCCACCCGGGGGCCACTCGCCTTTTCCATTTTGTCAAGACCTGCAACCTGCCCGACTCCATCGAGGAGGTCAGGACAGCCACCAGGGACTGCCAAATCTGCGCGGAGTGCAAACCGCACTTCTACCGGCCAGAGAGGGCGCACCTGATAAAGGCTTCCCGTCCCTTTGAACGCCTCAGCATGGACTTCAAAGGCCCCCTCCCCTCCACCTACCGCAACACGTACTTCCTGAACGTGATTGACGAGGACTGTTCCCGTTCGCCATCCCCTGCCCCGACATGACCGCAAAGACCGTTATCAAGGCCCTCCAGGGTATCTTTACACTGTTCGCGTTCCCCGCTTACATACACAGTGATAGTGGGTCCTCCTTTATGAGCGACGAACTGCGCCAATTCCTGCTCAGCAAGGGCATCGCCTCGAGCAGGACGACCAGTTACAACCCCCGGGGTAACGGACAGGTAGAGAGGGAGAACGGAACCGTCTGGAAGACCGTCCTACTGGCCCTACAGTCCAGGAACCTCCCAGTCTCCCGCTGGCAAGAAGTCCTCCCGGATGCCCTCCACTCCATCTGGTCACTGCTTTGTACCACCACCAACCAGACACCTCACGAACGTCTCCTTGTCTTCCCCAGGAAGTCCTCCTCTGGGACCTCGTTCCCGACCTGACTGGCAGCACCCGGTCGCATCCTGCCCTGAAAACACGTGCGGGTGCACAAGTCGGACCCGTTGGTCGAGAGGGTCCATCTGCTCCACGCTAACCCCCAGTACGCCTACGAGACATACCCCGACGGCTGACAAGATACGGTCTCCCTATGGGACCTGGCGCCCGCCGGAACCCCATGTACATTCCAGCCGCCAGTCCCACCCTCCCCTCCACGGCAGCACCTTCCCGGAGGATCGGCCCTTCCATCGGCCCCGCCGAGAACCCCCCCCACCCACCGACGCCCCCTTCCAGGTCAACCGTTTTCCCCACCAGCGCCGTCGAGGAGTGCCGAAGCAGCCATGGAGATGGAAGTCACGCTCCCGGAGTCTCAGACGCCCGAGCCTCCACCGGAGTCAGAAAAAGCTCCGACGGTCAGAGAGGACGGCCAGGGCCCCCGATCGACTGATTGCTTCATTTTAATTGTAATCTGTAAATAGAAACCATCGAATGTACACAGCTATCAGACTTGTAAATAGTTACTAAACACTGTACGGAGGTATTACAGTATCTCCATAACTAATTATACCACGGTGCCATGTTTTGTAGTTTCAGGCCACCACCCCCGCCGGACTCTTTTTTAACAGGGGGTGAATGTGGTATTATAGGTATTACGGTACCTGATAGGCTGAAGCACCATTGGTGGAAACTGAATGCTTTCTATTGGTTAGAATGTATGAAAGCTCCGCCCTGCTAGGCGGGGTATAAGAGCCCGTGCCGCCCCAGCCTGAGCTGCTGGGGGAAACGTCCAGCTTATTAAAGCCTTCAGTTGGACGACAACCTCGCTTTAGTGGTCATTGCTCGTGCATCAGGGTGCAAAGGAGATTTACCAGGATGCTGCCTGGTTTGCAGGATGGGACTTATGAGGAAAGATTGAGGGAGCTAGGGCTTTTGTCTTTGGAGCGGAGGGGGATGAGAGGCGACTGAATAGAGGTTTATAAGAAAATGAGGGGGATAGATAGAGTGGGCGTTCAGAGACTATTTCCTCGGGTGGATGTCGCTGTTACAATGGGGCATAACGAGAAGATTCAGGGTGGGAGATATAGGAGGGATGTCCGAGGTAGTTTCTTTACTCAGAGAGTGGTTAGGGTGTGGAATGGACTGCCTGCTGTGAGAGTGCAGTCGGACACTTTAGGAACTTTCAAGCGGTTAGTGGATAGTCACATGGAGCTCACCAGAATGACAGGGAGTGGGATAGCTTGATCTTGGTTTCGGACAAGGCTCGGCACAACATCGAGGGGCCGAAGGGCCTGTTCTCTGCTGTACTGTTCTATGTTCTATTCCAAGTGTTTACTGTTTACGGAGAGAGAGAGAAAAAGACGGGTGGGGAGGAGGTAGAGAGAGTGACTGGTAGAGACAGAAAGGCAGGAGCGGAGGGAGAGAGAGAGAGGTAAAGAGAGAGAGAGAGACAGTCAGAGAGAGAGGGAGAGAGAGAGACAGATTGAGGGAGAGACTGGCAGAGATATAAAGGCAGGGACGGAGGGAGAGAGAGAGGTAAAGAGAGAGAGAGAGACAGTCAGAGAGAGAGAGACAGACAGTCAGAGAGACACAGAGAGAGGGAGAGAGAGGGAGGGAGAGACTGGCAGAGATATAAACGCAGGGACGGAGGGAGAGAGAGAGGTAAAGAGAGAGAGAGAGACAGTCAGAGGGAGAGAGAGAGAGTGAGGGAGAGACTGGCAGAGACATAAACGCAGGGACGGAGGGAGAGAGACAGAGGCAAAGAGAGAGAGAGAGAGACAGTCAGAGAGAGAGAGAGAGGTAAAGCGAGAGAGAGAGACAGTCAGAGAGAGAGAGAGAGAGAGTGAGGGAGAGACTGGCAGAGACATAAACGCAGGGACGGAGGGAGAGAGAGAGGTAAAGAGAGAGAGAGAGACAGTCAGAGGGAGAGAGAGAGAGTGAGGGAGAGACTGGCAGAGACATAAACGCAGGGACGGAGGGAGAGAGAGAGAGAGGTAAAGAGAGAGGGAGAGAGACAGTCAGAGAGAGAGAGAGAGGTAAAGAGAGAGGGAGAGAGACAGGCAGAGAGAGAGAGAGAGGTAAAGAGAGAGGGAGAGAGACAGGCAGAGAGAGAGAGAGAGAACGCGAGGGAGAGACTGGCAGAGACAGAAAGGCAGGAGCGGAGGGAGAGAGAGAGAGGTAAAGAGAGAGAGAGACAGTCAGAGAGAGAGAGAGGTAAAGAGAGAGAGACAGTCAGAGGGAGCGGGAGACAGGGAGAGACAGACAGTCAGAGAGAGACAGAACGAGACACAGACTGAGGAAATAGAGAGAGACATGGGTAAAGAGAGACAAAGGGACAAATTGAAAGTCAGCCTGTCACTAAATCTCAATTCAAACTGATTCCTGCGAATGTCACTAAAGCCTCACGTCATCGCCATGTATAAACCTGCCAGCATGAATCCAGAATGCAGTCTGGTGTTAAACAACTTTCAACTCAGCTTCCGCTAACTTCTCCCACTTTCTGCACCGGATTGGGGAATAGAAATATTTGCTGGAAGGGCGATTGGAAAAAGACTCCTAAAGGAATGGGCAGCTGATTTGCCAGTGCACAGAGGGCAGGGTAACTCTTTCTGGGGGCAGAGGGGAAGTGTCTGCAGACTGGCAATACAGATGGTGTTCACGGGTGGGGTGGGGCGTGTTCAGAGAGAGGGAGTGGGTACGGGGGAGAGGGAGGGAGGATGTCAGCGGGCAGGGGAAGGAAAGTGTGTCTCCCCCCTCCCCACCCGGATAGGATCACATTGCTGTCTGTGGGATCTTGCTGTGCACCACTGGCCTGCAGCCTTCCCTGGACTGTCAGCTTAGTGACCACACACAATGTCAAATTAAACTAGTTCATGGACTGTAAAGCACCTTTGGGGGGGGGGGGGGACATAACCTAACCCTCCCCTGCCCCACCCCCCTGAGACTGGGAGCAGGGCACTGACTCCACACTGGAGACCCCCATATACTGTGTGCCTACCCCCCCCCCCCACCTCCCCATCCCCTCTTTGACCCTCCCACCAAACTCCACCTCTATTCTGTTCTCTATTCCTGTTTCCCTCGCTCTCTCCCCTCCCTCGCCACTCTCTCTTCACCCATTTCTCTGACTCGGGGAGTAAGACGGGGAAAGAGACAGAGAATCTGACAAGCAGAAATTTTGTCAAAGTCAATTCAAACGCTGCCCTGGGCTTTTCCACACACAACACTGACGTTCCAGTAAAACACGGGCACTCTGCAATTGGCCAATTGTCTCATTGAAGTGAAATGAAAGTCCCTCTTTGAAACTGGCAGTGAGGTGGGGGGAGTGGGGGAAAGTTTGGAGACTTTGGAGAACTCGGTGACTGAATTACCCCCCCCCCCCCAGCCCAGCCTGCCCCCCCCCAGCCTGCCCCAGACACACACACACACACACATGCACCCCCCTCCCCATCACCAACACTTCACTAATCAGCCCATCTTCAGCACAGGAGATACTCTGGGATTAGAAACAGTCCCTGACACTGCCTCACATTTACAACTTCAATCCCAGCACCTGGGCAACATTAGGAAAGGCGGTGTGTTCACGTTTACATGTTGCAGTGTGCACAGCAAGATCCCACAATAAATAAACATGATGGATACAGGAGCCCAGTCCATATCCTGTGTCTCTTAACAACCTCCCACTCAACCTCCCCCCCCCCCTCCCCCCCCACACACACACACATTCCCCACCCCCGCCAGCCCCCCATTCAAATAACGACAAATCACATTGGTGTTTCTATCATTTTATTGGAAGAGGAAATATAGAGAGAGGTAGCCGGAGAGAGAGAGAGAGGCTTGTGGTGGGGGAGGGGGGAGGTGCGGTGGGGAAAAAAGAGACAGGGAATTTCTCCCACACCCCCTCTCATTTTCTCACAGGGCTTCTTTCCCTCAGGAGACATTTTCAAATCGACTGTCTCAGGGCTGTAGTTTGTGTAAAATCGCACTTTCTAAAACACAATGTAACTGGGCCCAGCTTGACTGAACACAGCAGAACCCCACCCACAGACCCTTTCCTTTTCACTGTATCTCTCTCTGTCTTTCTCTCTCCACCTCTCTTTTTCTCTCCATCTCCCTCCGACCTCTCTCTCCCCTCTCTTTTCCTCTCGCTCTCCCTCCACCCTCTCTCTGTTTTCCCTCTCCCTCTCTCTTATCTCTCGACAAATCGCATTGGGATTTTCTTTTACATTTACTACAAGGTGAAATAGAGAAAGAAATGGCTGGAAAGAGGGAGAGATTGGAAAGAGGGAGAGATTGGGAAGGAGGGAGACATTGGGAAGGAGGGAGAGATTGGGAAGGAGGGAGAGATTGGAAAGAGGGAGAGGTTGGGAAGGAGGGAGAGATTGGGAAGGAGGGAGAGATTGGGAAGGAGGGAGAGATGGGAAAGAGGGAGAGATTGGAAAGAGAGAGAGATGGGAAAGAGGGAGAGATTGGAAAGAGAGAGAGATTGGAAAGAGAGAGATATAGAAAGCTGGAGGGACAGAGACAGGGATATTTCACCACAAAACCCCCTCAGAAATCCTTCCAATGCCACCGCCCTGTCTAAAACACAAACACCACTGGGATTGAGGACAAATCTTTACCCAGGCTGCGGCCTATTCATTTCACACCCACTCCCTCACCCCCTCCCGACTGCTTTACACTCAGACAACTAGTTTAATTTTAAATGTGTGTGGTCTCTAAGTTGAAGTTTAGGAAATGCAGCAGGCCATTGATGCACAGCAGGATCCCACAACCAGCAATGTGATCCTGTCAGGGACAGGCAGGTGAGTGGGGGGGGGGGGGCATATTCCTTCCATAGCCTGCTATATTTGTTCTTCCATCTCCCCCTGCCCCCCCTATACTCCCCCCCCTGAACACCATGGGTATTCCCAGTCTGGAGACACATCCACTGTCCCCAGAAAGAGAGAAACTCCCCTCTTTAAACTGGGAAACCCACTGCCCGGTCCGTTTAGAGACTTTTTAAAGTCTCCCTCCCACCATTTATTTCTATTCTTTTCCCAAATCAGGGTATCCCCAGAAAGATGTGATGAGACTCCCCATTGCAGTTTGTGGGGTGGTTTTCATAGATTAAAGGTTTAAAGAGACACTAAAATGCTGTAGAGAGATGGACAGATAGTGGCAGAACGCTGGGGAGACAGAGAGAGAGGGAGACAAGAATGGAAAGAAGGTAGAGAGGGAGAGAAAGCCTCTCTTTTTCACAGCCTCCCTCTCCCTTCATGCTCTCTCTGTCTTTCTCCTCTCCCTCTCTCTAATCTCCCTCACACCCCTCCCCACACTCTTTCCGTACTCCGCGCTCTGTCTCCCCCTCACCCCAGTACCCCAGTAGTTGGGAAGGAGAGAGAGAGAGAGTCAGGCACAGGAATCCAACACTCACAACAACAGTAACCTGAATTCAAATGGCCCCCTGCCAATTTAATTTCTCCCTCATATTTATGTCTCGGCCTAAAATACAGGCTTCATTCCAGAATTATACCCGCTTCAAGTTAAGGGACTGTTATTCCGAGCCATCGAGATTACTTTACAGTCAATGAATTTGTTTTGAAAGTGACCCCACTATTTTTTTATTGTTTAATTTTTTGAAAATAAATTTAAAATGCCCAATTCATTTTTTCCAATTAAGGGGCAATTTAGGGTGGCCAATTCACCAACGTAGCACACCTTTGGGTTGTGGGGGTGAAACACACGCAGACACGGGGAGAATGTGCAAACTCCACACGGACACTGACGGGATCGAACCTGGGACCTCGGCGCCGTGAGGCTGCAGTGCTAACCCACTGCGCCACCCTGCTGCCCTAAAGTGACCCCAATATTATTAATTTTGTGAATTCTGCTGGCAACGTGTACACAGGGAGATCGCCAAAATGATAACACTTTGCAAATTGAGTTCAGAATTTCTGATCTGGGATTTCTCTATCTCTCTCTGTTTCTACACCATTGTTGCACTGTACAAACTGACAGCAGTATTGATTGCACAGTAAGATCCCACACGCAGCAGTGTGATCCTGGCTGAATATCCCCTCAGTCCCCTGTGAAATCGGTTCAGCAACTCACTCATTCCCAATTCCTTAAAATGTGAGACCTTCGAACCCACTTTGCAGTCCGTGTGCTATTTTAATTTAAGAGTTGAGATCTCAATTACTTTGCGGGCAAAGGCCACAGGCCTGTGCGTGAACAGCAAGATCCCACAGCAGCAGCAATGTGAACCTAACCAGGCGGGATGCTGTATTTCCTCTCCCCCCGCCCACCCCCCTCACTCCTGCTACGAGCTCCAGTCCCCCCTGGATCTAAACCCTTTCCTCCCCCCTCATCCTGTGTGTGTGGATTGGACCCAGTCTAAAGAACTCCCTTCAATCCTCTGAAAGAGTTAAACTGCCTCTCAAAACTGAGAAAAACCTTTTTAAAACAAAATCCATTGGTACACAGAAAGATCCCAGAAGGTGCAGTCAGCAGTGTTGAGTGTCGTTTAAAATAGCTAACAGGTTATACAGAGAGTGATCGGGGCTCAGAGAATGAAATCCAACCCCTCCCTCTCTTTCGGGACACCCAGATTTAAAAGAACCCTGTTATTTTGGGTTCATAAACAAAATTTAGACAGCTTCATATTGCAGGTTTTTAATTTGCTCTTTGTCACCCACCAAACGGTTAATGTGTTTGTGTCTAAGTGCAAGGCCGGGGCGGCAATAAAGAGACAACTCACGTGAGTGCGGCCTGTGGAGTAGGCCTCAGTCCATCCACTTGTCCTCTGGAGAATAGCCCTTGTCCAAAGATTCCTGCTCACATTGCAGATGTGGTATACCTGGATTTCCAGAAAGCTTTTGACAAGGTGCCACACAAAAGGTTGCTGCATAAACTAAAGATGCATGGCATTGAGGGTAAAGTGGTAGCATGGGTAGAGGATTGGTTAACTAACAGAAAGCAGAGAGTGGGGATAAATGGGTGTTTCTCTGGTTGGCAACGTGTAACTAGTGGGGTCCCTCAAGGATCAGTGTTGGGCCCGCAATTGTTCACAATTTACATAGATGATTTGGAGTTGGGGACCAAGTGCAATGTGTCAAAGTTTGCAGACGACACTAAGATGAGTGGTAAAGCAAAAAGTGCAGAGGATACCGGAAGTCTGCAGAAGGATTTGGATAGGTTAGGTGAATGGGTTAGGGTCTGGCAGATGGAATTCAATGTTGCCAAGTGTGAGGCTATCCATTTTGGGAGGAATAACAGAGGAATGGTTTATTATTTAAACGGTAAGATGTTAAAACATGCTGCTGTGCAGAGAGACCTGGGTGTGCTGGTGCACGAGTCGCAAAAAGTTGGTGTGCAGGTGCAACAGGTGATTAAGAAGGCTAATCGAGTTTTGTCTTTCGTTGCTGGAGGAGGGAGTTCAAGACTAGGGAGGTTATGCTGCAATTGTATAGGGTGTTGGTGAGGCCACATCTGGAGTATTGTGTTCAGTTTTGGTCTCCTTACCTGAGAAAGGACATATTGGCACTGGAGGGAGTGCAGAGGAGATTCACTAGGTTGATCCCAGAGTTGAGGGGATTAGATTATGACGAGAGGTTGAGTAGACTGGGACTGTACCCGTTGGAGTTTAGAAGGATGCGGAGGGGGGGGGGGGGGGCGGATCTTATAGAAACATATAAGATTATGAAGGGAATAGATAGGATAGATGCGGGCAGGTTGTTTCCCCTGGTCGGGGAAAGCAGAACTAGGGGGCATAGCCTCAAAATAAGGGGAGGTAGATTTAGGACGGAGTGTAGGGGGAACTTCTTCACCCAAACGGTTGTGAATCTCTGGAATTCCTTGCCCAGTGAAGCAGTTGAGGCTCCTCCTTTAAAAGTTTTTAAGAAAAAGTTAGATGCCTTTCTCAAGAATAAAGGGATTGGGGGATATGGTGTACGGGCTGGAGAGTGGAGCTGAGTCCACAAAGATCAGCCATGATCTCATTGAATGGTGGAGCAGGCTCGAGGGGCCAGGTGGCCGACTCCTGCTCCTAGTTCTTATGTTCTTATTCAAAATTCAAATTCCTGGGGGAAAGAGGGAGAAAATGAACTCATGCGCAGGAAAATGGTTAAACTAGAAACACAGCAAGAGGCCAAGATTCTCCCTCTCAGTGACACAAACTCCCAGCAACGTTTATAAGGTGTTACTGCTATATTTATAAAATTAGGGCCAAAGAATGCAAACACATCATTTTGTTTTTGTTTTGGTGAAGCCCGGCCACATTTCTGTCCATGCAGCAGGGGACGAGTGTGCTGCATGATGCCTATTGGAGCGACTGAGTAAAGGAACACAAAGTGACTGAGGGAGAAAGAAAAGGGGGTGGACTCCAAAACGCCGGGCGCAGCACAACCCAAAAAGAACAAAAAGGAGAGACAAAAACTCAACAAAACGCCGCCAAATGAAAGTGTGAGAATCGGGTGTAGCGCACAATGACTCACGAGAGACGAACAGAGATGAAGTCGATGAGGCTTTATTAAGCGTGACTTGTTCCCCGCATTTCAACAACAGACTGGAGCTGCGGGGAGAGCTCCTGGTTCTTATACTCCGCCTTCAGGGCGGAGCTAGAGATCAACAGCCAACCAGGACCCGGGATCTGTCAGCCAATGGCATCACGGCTTCACAGTCCCACATGACCCCTAATGCATACTACCACATTCACCCCTTGTTAAAAATGAACCCGGCGGGGTGGTGCTTCGCATGGTGGTAGGGGTTTACAAGGCTGGTCCTGGGAGGAAAAAAAACTTTTTGCATGTCATTACAGTGCCCTACACTTTGCCCTACACTGGGCTATGTACAGGGTTTGTGAACTGTTTACAATATTCGTAAGAAGAAAAAGAACATTCTCGTTAAAGTCCACAACATTCTTGTGTTACACCGATGCCACGAGTCGAGCGGGCGGTCTGGTCTTCCTTGTCGATCGCCTCACCCCCGGTGGTGGTGCAGGTGCTTGTTCCAGCGTTGTCGTCTCCGGGAGCTTTACGGCGTCTGCTTCTGCTTCACTCCTGGTCGGACACGGGAGGAGGACCGATCCTCCCGGGAAGGGGGCGGTCGCGGGGTGCGCCGGTGGCAGGGAGGGGGTGATTGGTGTCGGGGGGGTGTGCGTGTTGCCGGCGGGCGCCAGATCCCGCAGGGAGACCGTGTCCTGTCGGCCGTCGGGGTACGCCACGTAGGCGTACTGCGAGTTCGCGTGGAGGAGGTGAACCCTCTCGACCAACGGGTCCGATTTGTGCGCCCGTACATGTTTCGGGAGCAAGATGGGTCCTGGGGCCGCCAGCCAGGTCGGCAGCGACATTCCAGAGGAGGACCTCCTAGGGAAGACAAGGAGGCGCTCATGAGGCGTTTGGTTAGTGGTGGTACACAGCAGCAACCGGATGGAGTGGAGAGCGTCCGGGAGGACCTCCTGCCACCGTGAAACTGGGAGATCCCTGGACTGCAGGGCCAGTAGGACGGTCTTCCAGACCGTGGCGTTCTCCCTCTCTACTTGCCCGTTCCCCTGGGGGTTGTAGCTAGTCGTCCTGCTCGAGGCTATACCCTTGCTGAGCAGGAACTGGCGCAGCTCGTCACTCATGAAGGAGTGGATATATGCGGGGCAACCGAACAGTGTGAATATGGTGCCAAGGGCTTTAATAACTGTGGCCGCTGTCATGTCGGGGCAGGGGATGGCGAAAGGGAAACGAGAGTACTCGTCACCACGTTCAGGAAGTATGCGTTGCGGTCGGTGGAGGGGAGGGGCCCTTTGAAATCCAGACTGAGGCGTTCAAAGGGACGGGAAGCCTTGATCAGGTGCGCTCTATCCGGCCTGAAAAAGTGCGGTTTGCACTCTGCGCAGGTGTGGCAGTTCCTGGTGACTGTACGGACCTCCTCCACAGAGTAGGGGAGGTTGCGGGACTTTATAAAATGGTAGAACCGAGTGACCCCCGGGTGGCAGAGGTCCTCGTGGAGGGTTTGGAGACGGTCTATTTGTGCGTTGGCACATGTGCCGCGGGTTAGGGCATCGGACGGCTCGTTCAGCTTTCCGGGCCGGTACAAGATCTCGTAGTTGAAGGTGGAGAGCTCGATCCTCCACCTTAAGATCTTGTCATTTTTAATTTTGCCCCGCTGTGCATTATCGAACATGAAGGCTACCGACCGTTGGTCAGTGAGGAGAGTGAATCTCCTGCCGGCCAGGTAATGCCTCCAATGTCGCACAGCTTCCACTATGGCCTGGGCCTCCTTTTCCACTGAGGAGTGGCGGATTTCTGAGGCGTGGAGGGTACTGGAGAAAAAGGCCACGGGTCTGCCCGCTTGGTTAAGGGTGGCCGCTAGAGCTACGTCGGAGGCGTCGCTCTCGACCTGGAAGGGGAGGGACTCGTCGATGGCGCGCATCGTGGCCTTGGCGATATCCGCTTTGATGCGGCTGAAGGCCTGGCGAGCCTCTGTCGACAGGGGGAAGGTAGTGGTCTGTATTAGGGGCCTTGTCTGCGTACTGGGGGACCCACTGGGCGTAATATGAAAAGAACCCCAAGCATCGTTTCAGGGCTTTGGAGCAGTGGGAGAGGGGAAATTCCATGAGGGGGCGCATGCGTTCGGGGTCGGGGCCTATTATCCCATTGCGCACTACATATCCCAAGATGGCCAGCCGATTAGTGCGAAACACATACTTTTCCTCGTTGTACGTGAGGTTCAAGGCTTTAGCGGTCTGGAGGAATTTTTGGAGGTTGGCGTCGTGGTCCTGCTGATCGTGGCCGCAGATGGTTACGTTGTTGAGATACGGGAACGTGGCCCGCAACCCGTGTTGATCAACCATTCGGTCCATCTCCCGTTGGAAGACCGGGACCCCGTTTGTGACGCCAAATGGGACCCTTAGGAAGTGGTATAGTCGCCCGTCTGCCTCGAAGGCTGTGTACTTTCGGTCACTTGGGCGGATGGGGAGCTGGTGGTAGGTGGACTTGAGGTCCACGGTGGAGAAGACCTTGTACTGTGCAATCCGATTGACCATGTCGGATATGCAGGGGAGAGGGTACGCGTCTAGTTGTGTGTACCTGTTGATGGTCTGGCTATAGTCTATGACCATCCTTTGCTTCTCCCCTGTCTTTACTACTACCACCTGGGCTCTCCAGCGACTATTGCTGGCCTGGATTATGCCTTCCTTCAGCAACCGCTGGACTTCGGACCGAATGAATGTCCGGTCCTGGGCGCTGTCCCGTCTGCTCCTAGTGGCGACGGGTTTGCAATCCGGGGTGAGGTTCGCAAACAAGGACGGCGGTTCAACCTTGAGGGTCGCGAGGCTGCAGATAGTGAGTGGGGGTATTGGGCCGCCGAATTGGAAAGTTAGGCTCTGCAGGTTGCACTGGAAATCTAATCCCAGTAATGTGGGCGCACAGAGTTGGGGAAGGACGTAGAGCCTGTAGTTTTTAAACTCCCTCCCTTGCACCGTTAGGGTCACTATGCAGAACCCTTTGATCTGTACGGAGTGGGATCCTGCAGCTAGGGAAACCTTTTGCGTACTGGGACGGATGGTCAAAAAACAGCATCTTAACGTGTCGGGGTGGATGAAGCTTTCTGTGCTCCCGGAGTCGACCAGGCATGGTGTCTCGTGTCCGTTGATCAGCACCGTTGTTGTCGTCGTCTGGAGCGTCCGGGGCCGTGCTTGGTCCAGCGTCACCGAGGCCAGACGTGGTCGCAGTGTCTCAGCGTCTTCTTCGAACCCCGTGGAGCCGTCGATGCTGGGGTCCATTGTTGTCGTCCAAGATGGCGGCGGGGTGAACAAAATGGCCGCCCCCATGCATCGCACATGGCTGGGGGGTCCCAAGATGGCAGCGGGAGTGGACAAAATGGCCGCACCCATGCATCGCACATGACTGGGGGGGTCACAAGATGGCGGCTCCCATCCTCCCCTCGTGGTGGCCGGGACCCAAAATGGCGGCGCCTGCGGGTCGCACATGGGGCACTGGGGGGGGGGGGGGCGTTGGGGAGCGTTTGGGATGAGCTGCACTCTTTCTTCTCCGGGGACAGCGGTGACCCCCCGGGACCGGCACACAGCCGCGAAATGGCCCTTTTTGCCGCAGCTCTTGCAAATCGCTGCGCGGGCCGGGCAGCGCTGCCGGGGGTGTTTCGCCTGGCCGCAGAAATAGCAGCGGGCACCCCCGGGATGATCTGCCGCTTTAACCGCGCAAACCTGTGAGGGGGGGGTTTGTCGCGACGGGGGTCCACGGAGCCCAAGGGGCTGCCGCACGGTCAGGGCCGTAGGTGCGGGCGTTTTGCGAGGCCACATCTAGGGAGGCTGCGAGGGCCCGTGCCTCTGAGAGTCCTAGCGACTCTCTTTCTAAAAGTTTTTGGCGGATTTGGGGAGAGTTCATACCTGCCACAAACGCATCGCGAATTAACATGTCCGTGTGTTCAGCCGTGTTTACCGGCGGGCAGCTGCAGGCCCGTCCCAAAATTAGCAGCGCGGCGTAGAATTTGTCTAGCGATTCTCCGGGACTTTGCTGTCTCGTTGCGAGTTGGTAGCGCGCGTAGACCTGGTTCACGGGGCGAACGTAGATGCTCTTTAGTGCTGCGAGCGCCGTCTGGAAATCCTCTGCGTCTTCGATCAGAGGGAAAATCTCCGTGCTTACCCTCGAGTGCAGGACCTGCAGGTTCTGGTCTTCTGTGATCCGGCCGGGGGCCGTTCGGAGGTAGGCCTCGAAACAAGTCTGCCAGTGTTTAAATACTGCTGCCGAGTTCGCTGCGTGGGGGCTGATCCGCAGGCATTCCGGGACGATCCGGAGCTCCATAGTCCTTTAAGCACGCTTAATAAATTGTAGCGCACAAAGACTCACGAGAGACGAATAGAGATGAAGTCGATGAGGCTTTATTCAGCGTGACTGTTCCCCCGCAGTTCAGCAACAGACTGGAGCTGCGGGGAGAACTCATGGTTCTTATACTCCGCCTTCAGGGCGGAGCTAGAGATCAACAGCCAACCAGGACCCGGGATCTGTCAGCCAATGGCATCACGGCTTCACAGTCCCACATGACCCCTAATGCATACACCACATCGGGGTCAGTCCGGCAGCCCACCCCCTGCGGGGCCCAGCGAGCCCGGAAAGCTTCGAGTGTGCCCGTGGGCAGCGCCTGCCCCCGCTCCAGGGACCCCCGGCCGCCACCCAGGCCGCGGGAGAGGGGCAGACAGCCGGGCCGGACGGCCCCCTCAGTCGCCCGCTGCCTGGACCTAGAAATGGGAAGTTCGGCCCGGCCCAGGAGCAGGTTCACGGGGAGACCCTCCGCCTTCCCCGCCCCCCGCCGCACCGGGTGTCCGTAGATCAGGAGCGCGGGGCTGAAGCGCAAAGAAAACCTCAACAACAACGTGGTCGAGAAATCAAAGCGGGAGAGCAGCCGGGGACAGACAACATGGACAAGCTCCACGGTGTCCCCCAGGCCGCGGGAGAGGCAGGTCTGTGGGGAGGCCGAGAAGTGATAGACT
Source organism: Scyliorhinus torazame (assembly GCF_047496885.1). NCBI lineage: Eukaryota > Metazoa > Chordata > Chondrichthyes > Carcharhiniformes > Scyliorhinidae > Scyliorhinus > Scyliorhinus torazame. The sequence continues at coordinate 2,039,010 of NW_027307763.1, read as the reverse complement.
CTGTGATCGGGCGGCACTGCCGCGGGCAGCACCCTCCCCCCCAGCTCCCCCAGTTCTATGGGGAGGACACCTCGGTAGAGGCCCCCCCAGCAGGGAGCTCCGCTGCCGGACGCGTGTGGGGAGGGCCCCCAGCAGGGAGCTCCGCTGCCGGACGCGTGTGGGGAGGGCGGGCGAGGTAAAGGAGGTGGAAGATGTGCAGCAGCAGGCCGGACAGGAAACCCCTCCGCGCGGTGCCGAGAGGCCCGGAGGGGATTTCCACCAGGCGGCTGTGGGGCGCCGGCGCCCGGCGGGTGCCCCGGGGCCTGGGACCGATGTGGAACTCCGTCCGAGCAGGGGTTCGCTCAGCCGGGACACCAACCTCACAACCAGGCCGCCTCCCGCTCCAGTGTGCCCGCGGGGCCGGGCACGGCCGTCTTGAGGCCTTGGATGGCACTGGCCGGGCGCCGGACAGACACCGCCCCGCGCCCTGCCAGCCCGGCCCTCCCCCACCCAGCCCTTCGCACGGCACCCACAGCCCGGCCCTCCGCCACCCAGCCCTTCCCACGGCACCCACAGCCCTCCGCCACCCAGCCCTGCCCACGGCACCCACAGCCCGGCCCTCCGCCACCCAGCCCTGCCCACGGCACCCACAGCCCGGCCCTCCGCCGCCCAGCCCTTCCCACGGCACCAACAGCCCGGCCCTCCGCCACCCAGCCCTTCCCCCGGCACCCACAGCCCTCCCCACCCAGCCCTTCCCACGGCACCCACAGCCCTCCGCCACCCAGCCCTTCCCACGGCACCCACAGCCCTCCCCACCCAGCCCTTCCCACGGCACCCACAGCCCTCCGCCACCCAGCCCTTCCCACGGCACCCACAGCCCGGCCCTCCGCCACCCAGCCCTTCCCACGGCACCCACAGCCCGGCCCTCCCCCACCCAGCCCTTCCCACGGCACCCACAGCCCGGCCCTCCCCCACCCAGCCCTTCCCACGGCACCCACAGCCCGGCCCCACCCAGCCCTTCCCACGGCACCCACAGCCCTCCGCCACCCAGCCCTTCCCACGGCACCCACAGCCCTCCCCCACCCAGCCCTTCCCACGGCACCCACAGCCCTCCGCCACCCAGCCCTTCCCACGGCACCCACAGCCCGGCCCTCCGCCACCCAGCCCTTCCCACGGCACCCACAGCCCGGCCCTCCGCCACCCAGCCCTGCCCACGGCACCCACAGCCCTCCCCCACCCAGCCCTGCCCACGGCACCCACAGCCCTCCCCCACCCAGCCCTTCCCACGGCACCCACAGCCCTCCGCCACCCAGCCCTTCCCACGGCACCCACAGCCCTCCCCCACCCAGCCCTGCCCACGGCACCCACAGCCCTCCCCACCCAGCCCTTCCCACGGCACCCACAGCCCTCCCCCACCCAGCCCTGCCCACGGCACCCACAGCCCTCCCGCACACAGCCCTGCCCACGGCACCCACAGCCCTCCGCTCCGCCACCCAGCCCTGCCCACGGCACCCACAGCCCTCCCCTACCCAGCCCTTCCCACGGCACCCACAGCCCTCCGCCACCCAGCCCTTCCCACGGCACCCACAGCCCTCCGCCACCCAGCCCTTCCCACGGCACCCACAGCCCGGCCCCACCCAGCCATTCCCACGGCACCCACCGCCCTCCGCCACCCAGCCCTTCCCACGGCACCCACAGCCCTCCCCACCCAGCCCTTCCCACGGCACCCACAGCCCTCCGCCACCCAGCCCTTCCCACGGCACCCACAGCCTCCGCCACCCAGCCCTTCCCACGGCACCCACAGCCCTCCCCCACCCAGCCCTTCCCACGGCACCCACAGTCCTCCGCCACCCAGCCCTTCCCACGGCACCCACAGTCCTCCGCCACCCAGCCCTTCCCACGACACCCACAGTCCTGCCCTCCGCCACCCAGCCCTTCCCACGACACCCACAGCCCTCCCCCACCCAGCCCTTCCCACGGCACCCACAGCCCGGCCCTCCGCCACCCAGCCCTTCCCACGGCACCCACAGCCCGGCCCTCCGCCACCCAGCCCTTCCCACGGCACCCACCGCCCTCCGCCCTCCGCCACCCAGCCCTTCCCACGGCACCCACAGCCCTGCCCCACCCAGCCCTTCCCACGGCACCCACAGCCCGGCCCCACCCAGCCCTTCCCACGGCACCCACAGCCCTCCGCCACCCAGCCCTTCCTACGGCACCCACAGCCCTCCCCACCCAGCCCTGCCCACGGCACCCACAGCCCTCCCCACCCAGCCCTGCCCACGGCACCCACAGCCCTCCGCCACCCAGCCCTGCCCACGGCACCCACAGCCCTCCGCCACCCAGCCCTTCCCACGGCACCCACAGCCCGGCCCTCCGCCACCCAGCCCTTCCCACGGCACCCACAGCCCTCCCCACCCAGCCCTGCCCACGGCACCCACAGCCCTCCGCCACCCAGCCCTTCCCACGTCACCCACAGCCCTCCCCCACCCAGCCCTGCCCACGGCACCCACCGCCCTCCGCCACCCAGCCCTTCCCACGGCACCCACAGCCCTCCCCCACCCAGCCCTGCCCACGGCACCCACCGCCCTCCGCCACCCAGCCCTTCCCACGGCACCCACAGCCCTCCGCCACCCAGCCCTGCCCACGGCACCCACAGCCCTCCCCACCCAGCCCTTCCCACGGCACCCACAGCCCTCCGCCACCCAGCCCTTCCCACGGCACCCACAGCCCTCCCCCACCCAGCCCTGCCCACGGCACCCACCGCCCTCCGCCACCCAGCCCTTCCCACGGCACCCACAGCCCTCCGCCACCCAGCCCTGCCCACGGCACCCACAGCCCTCCCCACCCAGCCCTTCCCACGGCACCCACAGCCCTCCGCCACCCAGCCCTTCCCCCGGCACCCACAGCCCGGACCCCCACCACCCAGCCCTGCCCACGGCACCCACAGCCCTCCGCCACCCAGCCCTTCCCACGGCACCCACAGCCCTCCGCCACCCAGCCCTTCCCACGGCACCCACAGCCCTCCGCCACCCAGCCCTGCCCACGGCACCCACCGCCCTCCGCTCCGCCAGCCACCCGAATGGAGATTGGCGGAGGTGCGGATTCCTGAGCAGCGCCTCCCTTACGACAGCCGCCACTCCTGACGGGGGAGAGCTGCGGCGCCTGGAGACTGTGTTCCAGACTTTGAGGAGGACCTGGTACAAGACGGGCAGCGCCAACAGAGAGTTCCGAAGACCCTGCTGGCCCACAGACAGGAGCCGCACGTCGTAGTTCAGGCCGAGCCCCTGGGGGGAGAAATCCGTCGCCAGGGCCCCACCGTGGAGGAGGCTCAGCGTACAGGTAACGCTGCAGAGTCTGAAGGTGGAAAGTGGCAGTCTGGGTGCGGAGGCACACCAGCGCCTGACCGCCCTCCGCCATCGGGAGACTCCAGACCTCCGCAGCGACCCCGTGCAGTCGATTGTCCCAGAGGAACCGAAGCCGGGCTCTCTGGATGGTGGGACAAAGCCAGGGGGGGGAGTCAGTGACCAGCCGGGACCACAGCATGGAGGCGATCAGCTGGTTTATGACGAGAACTCGGCCCCTGGGGGACAGCACTCGGAGCCGTCCTGTCCAGCGTCCCAGGCCAGCGGTGACCTTGGTCTCCAGCTCCTGCCCGTTCGCCGGCCAGGCTCCCTCTGCCGGGCAAAGATGGACTCCCAGGTCGAGGCTGTTGGTCCGACTCCAGCTGAAGGGCCCGAGCTCCTCCGGGAGGGGGTCCACCTGCCACGGACCGACCAGGAGTCCGGAACATTTGGCCCAGTTGATCCGTGGGGAGGACGCGGCGGAGTAGACAGCTTGGCTCTCTCGCATCCTCCGGGGGTCCCCGGGGTCAGTGACCATGAGGAACACGGCATCAGCGTCCGCCGAGAGGACCACCCCCCCGTCCGGCTCGCGCAGAACCAGCCCCGTGAACCCCCTCCGCAGGAGGCACAGGAAAGGCCCCACGCAGAGGGAATAATGTTGGCCGGACAGGGGGCAGCCCTGACGCACTCCTCTCCCAAAGCGAAGGGTGCCCCGTCAGGGACCCGTTAACCTTAATCAGACTCTCCGAGGCGGCGGACAGTAACCGGATCCGGGCCACAAAATCCCACCCGAACCCGACAGCTCGCAGAGTCCCGAGCAAATCCCCGGGCCCCACCCTGTCGAACGCCTTCTCCTGGTCAAGAGACAGGAAGGCGCTCGACATACCTGGTCCCGTGTCTGTTCTTCTTTTCTGTTTTCTGTTTTATTTGTTTTTATATAAGGCGGGAACCGGAAGTTCGACCCGCGGACCTCTGGAAAGTCCCCCCCCCCCACCAATAAATTCTGGTGGAGAGGAAACCTGAGACACTACACGTGTAGTGTCTCCCACCCGCCCTCCTCCTCTAACCTAATGATAAGACCCATTGGTGTAAGGTAAGTGCCATATTATATTATTATATTATTAGCATTGTGCAGGTCAAGGTTCGGAGGTGGAGGAGCAGTCTCTGTCAGCGAGGGAACCTGAGAACATCTAAGACACTCAGAGGGTAAGAAGGTAGGTGAGTGATTTTTACTTATTTTCAATTTTATACCTTTTTTCAAATTGTGTGTGTCGGGGGGAAACTAAAGTGACATCACAGAAAAGCTGTGGCCAGAGTGGCTGGTTGGGATTCTACCCTATATTTAAAAAAAATTTGAGTATTTGGTAACTAATTAAACATAATAACTTAATTATAATTTAGAGGGATATCTAAGCCAGAGATCGGAGAGTATTATAGTTAGCTATCGCATTTCTATTAGAAATCTAGTGCTAGGAAACAGATAGTTGACAGTAACTTTGAAATTTAAAAAAAAATATTTTTAAAAAAAGACAAATTTTAATTTTAATTTTAATTAATTGACGCAACGTCAGTTAGAGGGGTGCTGTGCTCTGACTGTGAGATGTGGCAGGTCCGGGAGGCTTCCAGCGTCCCGGATGGCTTCATCTGCAGAAAGTGCACCCAACTGGAGCTCCTCACAGACCGCATGGTTCAGTTGGAGCAGCAATTGGATGCACTTAGGAGCATGCAGGTGTCGGAAAGCGTCTTTGATCGCAGTTATGTAAATGTGGCCACACCCAAGGTGCAGGCAGAGAAATGGGTGACCACCAGAAAGGGCAGGCAGTCAGTGCAGGAATCCACTGTGGTTGTCCCGCTCTCAAACAGATATACCCCTTTGGATACTGTCGGGGGGATAGCCTATCAGGGGAAAACAGCAGCAGCCAGAGCAGTGGCACCACGGCTGGCTCTGATGTTCAGAAGGGAGGGTCAAAGCGCAGAAGAGTAATAGTAATAGGGGACTCTATAGTCAGGGGCACAGATAGGCGCTTCTGTGGACGTGAAAAAGACTCCAGGATGGTATGTTGCCTCCCTGGTGCCAGGGTCCAGGATGTCTCTGAACGGGTAGAGGGAATCCTGAAGGGGGAGGGCAAACAGGCAGAGGTCGTTGTACATATTGGTACTAACGACATAGGCAGGAAGGGGCATGAGGTCCTGCAGCAGGAGTTCAGGGAGCTAGGCAGAAAGTTAAAAGACAGGACCTCGAGGGTTGTAATCTCGGGATTACTCCCTGTGCCACGTGCCAGTGAGGCTAGAAATAGGAAGATAGAGCAGATAAACACGTGGCTAAACAGCTGGTGTAGGAGGGAGGGTTTCCATTATCTGGACCACTGGGAGCTCTTCCGGGGCAGGTGTGACCTGTATAAGAAGGACAGGTTGCATCTAAACCGGAGAGGCATAAATATGCTGGCCGCGAGGTTTGCTAGTGTCACACTGGAGGGTTTAAACTAGTATGGCAGGGGGGTGGGCACGGGAGCAATAGGTCAGAAGGTGAGAGCATTGAGGGAGAACTAGGGAATAGGGACAGTGTGGCTCTGAGCTAGAGCAGATGGGGAGAAGTTGCTGAACACAGCGGGTCTGGTGGCCTGAAGTGCATATGTTTTAATGCAAGGAGCATTACGGGTAAGGCAGATGAACTTAGAGCTTGGATTAGTACTTGGAACTATGATGTTGTTGCCATTACAGAGACCTGGTTGAGGGAAGGGCAGGATTGGCAGCTAAACGTTCCAGGATTTAGATGTTTCAGGCAGGATAGAGGGGGATGTAAAAGGGGAGGCGGAGATGCGCTACTTGTTCGGGAGAATATCACAGCTGTACTGCGAGAGGACACCTCAGAGGGCAGTGATGCTATATGGGTAGAGATCAGGAATAAGAAGGGTGCAGTCACAATGTTGGGGGTATACTACAGGCCTCCCAACAGCCAGCGGGAGATAGAGGAGCAGATAGGTAGACAGATTTTGGAAAAGAGTAAAAACAACAGGGTTGTGGTGATGGGGGACTTCAACTTCCCCAATATTGACTGGGACTCACTTAGTGCCAGGGGCTTAGACGGGGCGGAGTTTGTAAGGAGCATCCAGGAGGGCTTCTTAAAACAATATGTAAACAGTCCAACTAGGGAACGGGCGATACTGGACCTGGTATTGGGGAATGAGCCCGGCCAGGTGGTAGATGTTTCAGTAGGGGAGCATTTCGGTAACAGTGACCACAATTCAGTAAGTTTTAAAGTACTGATGGACAAGGATAAGAGTGGTCCGAGGATGAATGTGCTAAATTGGGGGAAGGCTAATTATAACAATATTAGGCGGGAACTGAAGAACATAGATTGGGGGCGGATGTTTGAGGGCAAATCAACATCTGACATGTGGGAGGCTTTCAAATTGCAGTTGAAAGGAATACGTGACCGGCATGTTCCTGTGAGGAAGAAAGATAAATACGGCAATTTTCGGGAACCTTGGATGACGAGTGATATTGTAGGCCTCGTCAAAAAGAAAAAGGAGGCATTTGTCAGGGCTAAAAGGCTGGGAACAGACGAAGCCTGCGTGGAATATAAGGAAAGTAGGAAGGAACTTAAGTAAGGAGTCAGGAGGGCTAGAAGGGATCACGAAAAGTGAAAAGGATAGGCAAGGGAATCTATGTGTGGAGCCAGAGGAAATGGGCGAGGTACTAAATGAATACTTTGCATCAGTATTCACCAAAGAGAAGGAATTGGTAGATGTTGAGTCTGGAGAAGGGGGTGTAGAAAGCCTGGGTCACATTGTGATCCAAAAAGACGAGGTGTTGGGTGTCTTAAAAAATATTAAGGTAGATAAGTCCCCAGGGCCTGATGGGATCTACCCCAGAATACTGAAGGAGGCTGGAGAGGAAATTGCTGAGGCTTTGACAGTAATCTTTGGATCATCGCTGTCTTCAGAGGATGTCCCGGAGGACTGGAGAATAGCCAATGTTGTTCCTCTGTTTAAGAAGGGTAGCAAGGATAATCCCGGGAACTACAGGCCTGTGAGCCTTACTTCAGTGGTAGGGAAATTACTGGAGAGAATTCTTCAAGACAGGATCAGGGGTGAGCTGGCAAGGTGGATACAGAACTGGCTAGGCCATAGAAGGCAGAGAGTAGCAATGGAGGGATGCGTTTCTAATTGGAGGGCTGTGACCAGTGGTGTTCCACAGGGATCAGTGCTGGGACCTTTGCTCTTTGTAGTATATATAAATGATTTGGAGGAAAATGTAACTAGTCTGATTAGTAAGTTTGCAGACGACACAAAGGTTGGTGGAATTGCGGATAGCGATGAGGACTGTCGGAGGATACAGCAGTATTTAGATTGTCTGGAGACTTGGACGGAGAGATGGCAGATGGAGTTTAATCTGCACAAATGTGAGGTATTGCATTTTGGAAGGTTTAATGCAGGTAGGGAATATACGTTGAATGGTAGAACCCTCAAGAGTATTGAAAGTCAAAGAGATCTAGGAGTACAGGTCCACAGGTCATTGAAAGGGGCAACACAGGTGGAGAAGGTAGTCAAGAAGGCATACGGCATGCTTGCCTTCATTGGCCGGGGCATTGAGTATAAGAATTGGCAAGTCATGTTGCAGCTGTATAGAACCTTAGTTAGGCCACACTTGGAGTATAGTGTTCAATTCTGGTCGCCACACTACCAGAAGGATGTGGAGGCTTTAGAGAGGGTGCAGAAGAGATTTACCAGAATGTTGCCTGGTATGGAGGGCATTAGCTATGAGGAGCGATTAAATAAACTCGATTTGTTCTCACTGGAACGCCCACCTCAGGCAGAGAGGTGGGAGGACAGGGTCCGCAGTCTCCAATGGTCCCACTCCCACCTCAGGCAGAGGGGTGGGAGGACAGGGTCCGCAGTCCCCAGTGGTCCCACTCCCACCTCAGGCAGAGGGGTGGGAGGACAGAGTCCGCAGTCCCCAATGGTCCCACTCCCACCTCAGGCAGAGGGGTGGGAGGACAGTGTCCGCAGTCCCCAATGGTCCCACTCCCACCTCAGGCAGAGGGGTGGGAGGACAGGAGGCCGGGCCTGCAGCCCTGGATGGTCCCACTCCCACCTCAGGCAGAGGGGTGGGAGGACAGGAGGCCGGGCCTGCAGCCTTGGATGGTCCCACTCCCACCTCAGGCAGAGGGGCGGGAGGACAGGAGTACGGGCCTGCAGCCCTGGATGGTCCCAGTCCCAACTCAGGCAGAGGGGTGGGAGGACAGGAGGCCGGGCCTGCAGCCCTGGATGGTCCCACTCCCACCTCAGGCAGAGGGGTGGGAGGACAGGAGGCTGGGCCTGCAGCCCTGGATGGTCCCACTCCCACCTCAGGCAGAGGGGTGGGAGGACAGGAGGCTGGGCCTGCAGCCCTGGATGGTCCCAGTCCCACCTCAGGCAGAGGGGTGGGAGGACAGGAGGCCGGGCCTGCAGCCCTGGATGGTCCCAGTCCCACCTCAGGCAGAGGGGTGGGAGTACAGGAGGCCGGGCCTGCAGCCCTGGATGGTCCCACTCCCACCTCAGGCAGAGGGGTGGGGGACAGGAGGCTGGGCCTGCAGCCCTGGATGGTCCCACTCCCACCTCAGGCAGAGGGGTGGGAGGACAGGAGGCTGGGCCTGCAGCCCTGGATGGTCCCAGTCCCACCTCAGGCAGAGGGGTGGGAGTACAGGAGGCCGGGCCTGCAGCCCTGGATGGTCCCACTCCCACCTCAGGCAGAGGGGTGGGGGACAGGAGGCTGGGCCTGCAGCCCTGGATGGTCACACTCCCACCAGACACAACACAAGCTGGGACAGGTAGGATCGGGGAACTCCACTTCCTCACACCACCAACAGCTCTCACTTCAAGCTCTCTCACTTCACACTGAAGCTCCACTCAGCAACACACACAGACACACACTGAACAAGAGGGGCAATGTTTTCAGTGAAGTGGGAGGATTGGTCCCTCAGACTCAGATTCATCCTCAGTGAGCTGTGAGCAAACTCCAGCCCCAGTCTCTGACACGTGTGGAATGTCTGTCTCTGAGGACAGCTCACTATTGACATGTAAATGACTGACAAGAGATACCAATCTCCTTACTGTTGATAAATTACACAGCATTGGATCCAGCAACTGCTGTCTTAACACAATCCTCCCACAGGGACCACATTTCTGTATAACAGAATTGAAGCATAAGTTAAAATTCTATTGGGAAATGATTAGAAACAGTATTGGTTGAGATCTCCTCAGAGATCTGTGTGCAGACCTACCCCCTGACTTTCTGTCATGAATGTTTTCAGTCTGTCCGCTGTGATTATTCACTAAAGATGTGTCTTCACAGGAGAGGCCAGAGGCATTTGTCCTGTCTGTGGTTATGTTAATTCAGGGCACAGCAACAGATCTAGCAAAGTCCTGTGCTTACTTCAGTCTTGATGTTAATATTTATTTCCTCCTGAGTTTCTGACTAGTTTGGGATGTCTATTCCTCTGTCTCCCAAGGACAGCTTTCTATACTCTGAGTAAAGACCGGCAAGGAACCCCAGGACATTGCTGTCGTGGGAGTCTTTGATGGGGACAATCTTATTCTGTTCCTCACAGACAGATTTCCTCAGTGAGCTGCTCTATAAATTGGGATTCAATTTGATTTTTCCCACTGGGAGATTTAAATTTTATTCCTGAATAAATACAGGGTCATCGGCAACAACATTATTTTATTAGACAGTGAGGATCAATGGGATTTTTCACTGAAATCATCTGATGTCAGTTCATGAGATTAGAATTTATAATGAAACAATTTGGATTCAATGAAAACGGTCAGTTTGATAACCCCAACTGATTTCTGTTAACTCGCCCCTCACGTTCCTCTCTCTCCTTTTTTTAATTTGGGGAATTCTGCAGGCAGCTTGTGCACAGGAAGAGCCCAAAATTGGGGCACTTTCAGAATTAAGTTCAGAGTCTCTGAAGATGGATTTCTTTCTCTCTTTCTACTCGAAGGTGTACAAACTGACAGCACGCAGATTGATTGCACAGTAAGATTCCACAGTCAGAAATGTGATCATGGTGGAAAATTCCCCACAGTGCTATGGGGAGAGCGGGATTAGTTTGGGGATTGACACAGGGCTGTGGGGAGAGTGGGATTAGTTTGGGGATTGACACAGGGCTGTTGGGAGAGCGGGAGTAGTTTGGGGATTGACACAGGGCTGTGGGGCGAGTGGGATTAGTTTGGGGATTGACACAGGGCTGTGGGGAGAGTACGATTAGTATTGGTGATTGACCAGGGCTGTGGGGAGAGTGGGATTAGTTTGGGGATTTACACAGGGCTATGGTGAGAGTGGGATTAGTTTGGGGATTGACACAGGGCTATGAGGAGAGAGTGGGGCAGTGGGATTAGTTTGGGGATTGATACAGGGCTATGGGGAGAGCGTGGGACAGTGGGATTAGTTTGGGGATTGATACAGGGCTGTGGGGAGAGAGCGGGGCAGTGGGATTAGTTTGGGGATTGACACAGGGCTATGAGGAGAGAGTGGGGCAGTGGGATTAGTTTGGGGATTGATACAGGGCTATGGGGAGAGCGTGGGACAGTGGGATTAGTTTGGGGATTGATACAGCGTTACATGGAGAGAGTGGGGCAGAGCGATTAGTCTGGGGATTGATACAGGGCTATGGGGAGAGAGCCGGCAGTGGGATTAGTTTGGGGATTGATACAGGGATAAGGGGAGAGAGTGGGGCAGTGGAATCAGTTTGGGGATTGATGCAGGGCTATGGGGAGAGAGCCGGGCAGTGGGATTAGTTTGGGGATTGATACAGGGTTACATGGAGAGAGTGGGGCAGAGCAATTCGTCTGGGGATTGATACAGTGCTATGGGGAGAGAGCCGGGCAGTGGGAGTAGTTTGGGGATTGATACAGGGCTATGGGGAGAGAGTGGGGCAGTGGGATTAGTTTGGGGATTGATACAGGGATATGGGGAGAGAGTGGGGCAGTGGAATTAGTTTGGGTATTGATACAGGGTTATGGGGAGAGAGTGGGGCAGTGGAATTAGTTTGGGTATTGATACAGGGATATGGGGAGAGAGTGGGGCAGTGGAATTATATTGGGTATTGATACAGGGCTATGGGGAGAGAGTGGGGCAGTGGGATTAGTTTGGGGATTGATACAGGGCTATGGGGAGAGAGTGGGGCAGTGGGAATAGTTTGGGGATTGATACAGGGCTATGGGGAGAGAGTGGGGCAGTGGAATTTGTTTGGGGATTGATACAGGGCTATGAGGAGAGAGCCGGGCATTGGGATTAGATTGGGGATTAATTCAGAGGTACAGGGAGAGTGTGGGGCAGTGGGATTAGTTTGGGGATTTATATAGGGCTTTGGGGAGGGAGTGGGACAGTGGAATTAGTTTGGGGATTGATACAGGGTTACATGGAGAGAGTGGGGCAGAACGATTATTCTGGGGATTGATACAGGGCTATGGGGAGAGAGCGGGGCAGTGGGATTAGTTTGGGGATTGATACAGGGCTATGGGGGGAGAGCCGGGCAGTGGGATTAGTTTGGGGATTGATACAGGGCTATGGGGCGAGAGCGGGGCAGTGGGATTAGTCTGGGGATTGATACAGGGCTATGGGGAGAGAGCCGGGCAGTGGGAGTATTTTTGGGGATTGATACAGGGATATGGGGAGAGAGTGGGGCAGTGGGATTAGTTTGGGATTGATACAGGGCTATGGGGAGAGAGCCGGGCAGTGGGATTAGTTTGGGGATTGATTCAGAGTTACAGGGAGAGTGTGGGGCATTGGGATTAGTTTGGGGATTTATACAGGGTTATGGGGAGAGAGTGGGGCAGTGGGATTAATTTGGGGATTGATACAGGGCTATGGGGAGAGAGTGGGGCAATGGGATTAATTTGGGATTGATACAGGGTTATGGGGAGAGAGCGGGGCAGTGGGATTAATTTGAGGATTGATACAGGGCTATGGGGAGAGAGTGGGGCAGTGGGATTAATTTGGGGATTGATACAGGGCAATGGGGAGTGAGCTGGGCAGTGGGATTAGTTTGGGATTGATACAGGGCTATGGGGAGAGAGTGGGACTGTGGGATTAGTTTGGACATTGATACAGGGCTATGGGGAGAGAGCGGGGCAGTGGGATTAGTTTGGGGATTGATACAGGGCTACGGAGAGATAGCGTGGCAGTGGGATTAGTTTGGGGATTGATACAGGGCTATGGGGAGAGAGCGGGGCAGTGGGATTAGTTTGGGGATTGATACAGGGCTATGGGGAGAGAGTGTGGCAGTGGGATTAGTTTGGGGAATGATACAGGGCTATGGGGAGAGAGCGGGGCAGTGGGATTAGTTTGGGGATTGATACAGGGCTATGGGGAGAGAGTGGGACTGTGGGATTAGTTTGGGCATTGATACAGGGCTATGGGGAGAGAGCGGGGCAGTGGGATTAGTTTGGGGATTGATACAGGGCTATGGGGAGAGAGCATGGCAGTGGGATTAGATTGGGGATTGATACAGGGCTATGGGGAGAGAGTGGGGCAGTGGAATTAGTTTGGGGATTGATACAGGGCTATGGGGAGAGAGCGGGGCAGTGGGATTAGTTTGGGAATTAATACAGGGCTATGGGGAGAGAGCGGTGCAGTGGGATTAGTTTGAGGATTGATACAGGGCTATGGGGAGAGAGTGGGGCCGTGGGATTAGTTTGGGGATTGATACAGGGCTATGGGGAGAGAGCGGGACAGTGGGATTAGTTTGGGATTGATACAGGGCTATGGGGAGAGAGCATGGCAGTGGGATTAGTTTGGGGATTGATACAGGGCTATGGGGAGAGAGTGGGGCAGTGGGATTAGTTTGGGATGGATACAGGGCTACGAGGAGAGAGCCGGGCATTGGGATTAGTTTGGGGATTGATTCAGAGTTACAGGGAGAGTGTGGGGCATTGGGATTAGTTTGGGGATTTATACAGGGCTATGGGGAGAGAGTGGGGCAGTGGGATTAGTTTGGGATTGATACAGGGTTATGGGGAGAGAGCGGGGCAGTGGGATTAATTTGAGGATTGATACAGGGCTATGGGGAGAGAGTGGGGCAGTGGGATTAATTTGGGGATTGATACAGGGCAATGGGGAGAGAGCTGGGCAGTGGGATTAGTTTGGGATTGATACAGGGCTATGGGGAGAGAGTGGGACTGTGGGATTAGTTTGGACATTGATACAGGGCTATGGGGAGAGAGCGGGGCAGTGGGATTAGTTTGGGGATTGATACAGGGCTACGGAGAGAGAGCGTGGCAGTGGGATTAGTTTGGGGATTGATACAGGGCTATGGGGAGAGAGCGGGGCAGTGGGATTAGTTTGGGGAATGATACAGGGCTATGGGGAGAGAGCGGGGCAGTGGGATTAGTTTGGGGATTGATACAGGGCTATGGGGAGAGAGTGTGGCAGTGGGATTAGTTTGGGGAATGATACAGGGCTATGGGGAGAGAGCGGGGCAGTGGGATTAGTTTGGGGATTGATACAGGGCTATGGGGAGAGAGTGGGACTGTGGGATTAGTTTGGGCATTGATACAGGGCTATGGGGAGAGAGCGGGGCAGTGGGATTAGTTTGGGGATTGATACAGGGCTATGGGGAGAGAGCATGGCAGTGGGATTAGATTGGGGATTGATACAGGGCTATGGGGAGAGAGTGGGGCAGTGGAATTAGTTTGGGGATTGATACAGGGCTATGGGGAGAGAGCGGGGCAGTGGGATTAGTTTGGGGATTAATTCAGGGCTATGGGGAGAGAGCGGTGCAGTGGGATTAGTTTGAGGATTGATACAGGGCTATGGGGAGAGAGTGGGGCCGTGGGATTAGTTTGGGGATTGATACAGGGCTATGGGGAGAGAGCGGGACAGTGGGATTAGTTTGGGATTGATACAGGGCTATGGGGAGAGAGCATGGCAGTGGGATTAGTTTGGGGATTGATACAGGGCTATGGGGAGAGAGTGGGGCAGTGGGATTAGTTTGGGGATTGATACCGGGCTATGGGGAGAGAGCGGGGCAGTGGGATTAGTTTGGGGATTAATACAGGGCTATGGGGAGAGAGCGGTGCAGTGGGATTAGTTTGAGGATTGATACAGGTCTATGGGGAGAGAGCGGGACAGTGGGATTAGTTTGGGATTGATACAGGGCTATGGGGAGAGAGCGGGGCAGTGGGATTAGTTTGGGGATTGATACAGGGCTGTGGGGAGAGAGCGGGGCAGTGGGATTAGTTTGGGGATTGACACAGGGCTATGGGGAGAGAGCGGGGCAGTGGGATTAGTTTGGGGATTGATACAGGGCTATGGGGAGAGAGCGGGGCAGTGGGATTATTTTGGGGATTGATACAGGGCTATGGGGAGAGAGCCGGGCAGTGGGAATAGTTTGCGGATTGATGCAGGGCTATGGGGAGAGATTGGGGCAGTGGGATTAGTTTGGGATTGATACAGGGCTATGGGGAGAGAGTTGGGCAGTGGGATTAGTTTGGGGATTGATACAGGGCTTTGGGGAGCGAGTGGGGCAGTGGGATTAGTTTGGGGATTTATATAGGGCTTTGGGGAGAGAGCATGGCAGTGGGATTAGTTTGGGGATTGATACAGGGCTATGGGGAGAGAGTGGGGCAGTGGGATTAGTTTGGGGATTGATACAGGGCTATGGGGAGAGAGCGGGGCAGTGGGATTAGTTTGGGGATTGATACAGGGCTATGGGGAGAGAGCAGGGCAGTGGGATTAGTTTGGGGATTAATACAGGGCTATGGGGAGAGAGCGGGGCAGTGGGATTAGTTTGAGGATTGATACAGGGCTATGGGGAGAGAGTGGGGCCATGGGATTAGTTTGGGGATTGATACAGGGCTATGGGGAGAGAGCGGGACAGTGGGATTAGTTTGGGATTGATACAGGGCTATGGGGAGAGAGCGGGGCAGTGGGATTAGTTTGGGGATTGATACAGGGCTGTGGGGAGAGAGTGGGGCAGTGGGATTAGTTTGGGGATTGATACAGGGCTATGGGGAGAGAGCGGGGCAGTGGGATTAGTTTGGGGATTGATACAGGGCTATGGGGAGAGAGCGGGGCAGTGGGATTAGTTTGGGGTTGATACAGGGCTATGGGGAGAGAGCGGGGCAGTGGGATTATTTTGGGGATTGATACAGGGCTATGGGGAGAGAGCCGGGCCGTGGGAGTAGTTTGCGGATTGATGCAGGGCTATGGGGAGAGATCGACGCAGTGGGATTAGTTTGGGGATTGATACAGGGCTATGGGGAGAGAGCGGGGCCGTCGGATTAGTTTGCGGATTAATACAGGGCTATGGGGAGAGAGTGGGACAGTGGGATTAGTTTGGGAATGATACAGGGCTATGGGGAGAGAGCGGGGCAGTGGGATTAGTTTGGGATTGATACAGGGCTATGGGGAGAGAGTGGGACAGTGGGATTAGTTTGGGAATGATACAGGGCTATGGGGAGACAGTGGGGCAGTGAGATTAGTTTGGGATTGATACAGGGCTATGGGGAGAGAGCGGGGCATTGGGATTAGTTTGGGGATTGATACAGGGCTATGGGGAGAGAGCGGGGCCGTGGGATTAGTTTGGGGATTAATACAGGGCTATGGGGAGAGAGTGGGGCAGTGGGATTAGTTTGGGGATTGATACAGGGCAATAGCAGAGCGGGGCAGCGTCCTTCAGCCCTGGAGGGGCCTAAAGTAATGTCCAAAGCTGCCCCACACCCTCAGCAGGTGGCAAAGCGGCCGGACGACACTTCAGACCTGCCGGAGCCCAAAACAAAGTCTGTCGCTGAAGCCCCAGGTGGTCCCACTCCCACCTCAGGCAGAGGGGTGGGAGGACAGGAGGCTGGGCCTGCAGACCTGGATGGTCCCAGTCCCACCTGAGACAGAGGGGTGGGAGGACAGGAGGCTGGGCCTGCAGCCCTGGATGGTCCCAGCCCCACCTCAGGCAGAGGGGTGGGAGGACAGGAGGCTGGGCCTGCAGCCCTGGATGGTCCCAGTCCCACCTCAGGCAGAGGGGTGGGAGGGACAGGAGGCTGGGCCTGCAGCCCTGGATGGTCCCACTCCCACCTCAGGCAGAGGGGTTGGAGGACAGGAGGCTGGGCCTGCAGCCCTGGATGGTCCCACTCCCACCTCAGGCAGAGGGCTGGGAGGACAGGAGACTCGGCCTGCAGCCCTGGATGGTCCCACTCCCACCTCAAGCAGAGGGGTGGGAGGACAGGAGGCTGGGCCTGCAGCCTGGATGGTCCCACTCCCACCTCAGACAGAGAGGTGGGAGGACAGGAGGCTGGGCCTGCAGCCCTGGATGGTCCCACACCCACCTCAGGCAGAGGGGTGGGAGGACAGGAGGCCGTGCCTGCAGCCCTGGATGGTCCCAGTCCCACCTCAGGCAGAGGGGTGGGAGGACAGGAGGCCGGGCCTGCAGCCCTGGATGGTCCCAGTCCCACCTCAGGCAGAGAGGTGGGAGGACAGGAGGCTGGGCCTGCAGCCCTCGATGTTCCCACTCCCACCTCAGGCAGAGGGGTGATCAAACCGTGATCTTTATCAATGATGAGAAGGCGGAAACAGTGGAAGTTTAAACTGGACAGATATTTCACAGCTGGATTCACACAATACAGACAGCAATGTATCGTAGATTGTGGAAGTGCCACAAATGTTGTCAAATGCAGGACGCGGGGTCCCTCAATGTTTCAATCTTGCTGAGAGACTGTCAGCCCACAGGGACAACATTTCTGTTTAATAGGATTGATGGACAAGTTAAAATAGTTCCATTTCAAAGTTTAAAATAACCAGTCATTGCTCTGTGCAGCTTTCGGAATCTGTCAGTGGAATTTACTTCACACAGGCAAGTTTAACAAGTGTATGGGGAACTGATTAGAAGTTTTGATGGAGATATTCCTGCATTGTGGAAAGGTGTGAGATCTATTTAGGGTTGGGAAATGGATTGAGGATCAAAGGATGCAGTTGTTTTTTAACTACATTAGACTGAGAGCCTTGAAGATTCACAACTTCCATGTGCTGTGAGAAAGGATTGATTAACCAAGGCCTATTATTCAAATACTTCAGACAAGTGAATAAGCTACAGGAACATTGAATACACAGACAGAGACAAGCAGACACCTGTAATCGGAGCTTAAACTTCACGTTTGAATGTGAAGGGCTGAAATAAACAAGAGTCCACCCTGGGATTCGGTGCAATTTAAGTTCTGCTTTTCCAAAAAATAAAAATAACTATCTGCAATGAAAAATTCCTTGGACAGGACAGATGGATTTTGACTCTGTATTTAACCCCAGACAGTATTTGTGTTGTGAGTGTTTGATGGGCAGTGTAGATGGAGCTTTACTCTGAAACACTGGAATTCAGTCTCAGGGCTGATTTAATCAAAATGCTTCAGAATAATAATTGATATTGTACATCTCGTGTGTGTCTCAGTGACAGCTCTGAAACATGTACAGCACAATCTCATCCTGTTTCTGTGTCTCTCTCTCTCTCTCTGAAATTAGCTGGTCCATTTCCTAAATTACCACCTTTCAAAAGGGCTCCATTGCCTGTGAAGCAGTTTGTGATACCCAAAGGTTATGAAAAGTGCTTCAGAATTATCTGTCCCCAAGCTGCTGTGAGGATGTTCAGAGTCAGTGTGTGACTTGGGTCACACACAGGCCAGATACACCTCTCCAAGTTAAAGGTGGAGAATGGATCTCGCTCCATTTGAAAGATGTATTGACCCAGTCTGTCTGAGTTTGAGTATCTGTGTTTCTGTACGTGTGTGTGTGTTGAGGGGGGGGGGGGGGGGGTTATGTGTGGCATTCTTTAGGCGGCACTGGAAGTTACACGGTAGCACAGTGGTTAGCACTACGGCCTCACAGCTCCAGAGCCCCAGGTTCGAATCCCGGCTTGGGTCACAGTCTGTGCGGAGTCTGCACGTTCTCCGCTTGTCCGCGTGGGTTTCTCCCGGGTGCTCCGGTTTCCCCCCTGACGTCCCAAAGGACGTGCTGTTTGGTGAATTGGACATTATGTATTCTCCCTCAGTGTACCCGAACAGGCGCCAGAGTTTGGAGACTAGGGACTTTTCTTAGTAACTTCATTGCAGTGTGTGACTGTGTGTCTGTGTGTGTCTGTGTGTGTGTGTGTGCCTGTGTGTGCGTGTGTGTGTGTGTCTGTGTGTGTGTGTGTGTGCCTGTGTGTGTGTGTGCCTGTGTGTGTGTGTGCCTGTGTGTGTGCCTGTGTGTGTGTCTGTGTGTGTCTGTGTGTGTCTGTGTGTGTGTGTGTGTGTGTGTGTGTCTGTGTGTGTGCCTGTGTGTGCCTGTGTGTGTGTGTGTGTGTGTGTATCTGTGTGTCTCAGTTTGGCTTTGTTGAGTACTGATTGAAGATAATGAGATAGAACGTTTGATAGAAAGTTTGGCAGCATTGTCGGTGTAAACAATAATGACAGAGACAGTGTGAACCCTGAAGAGAGCGCCATACCTGGGCCCACTCTCCTACCCCGTCGCTGTCACCCCACCTAACCTGAACATCTTTAGATACTGTGGGCAATTTGGATTGATCACCGCCAACCCACCTAACCTGCACGTCTTTGGGCGGTGGGAGGAAACCGGAGCACCCGGAGGAAACCCACGCAGACACGGGGAGAACTTCCAGACTCCGCACAGACAGTGACCCAAGCCGGGAATCGAACCTGGGACCCTGTAGCTGTGAGGCAGCAGTGCTAACCACTGTTCAGTCCCGGCGCTGGGTCACTGTCCGTGTGGAGTTTGCACATTCTCCCCGTGTTAGCCTGGGTCTCACCCCCACAACCCAAAGATGTGCAGGGCAGGTGGATTGGCCACACTAAGTTGCCCCTGAATTGGAAAAACTGAACTGGGCTCTGAATTTATTGAAACAATCTTTTTATTGCCGTTTCCACAATTCTGTGCATTGCGGCTAGTTTACATTTCTCAGAGAGTGAAAAGGCTTTCTCTTACGTTTCTATCGTTACAAACTGTTGCCGTTCAGTTCGGCGTGTCTGCACCCCCCCCCCCCCCCCAACCCCCCTTTCCCTAACCCTTCCCCTCTCTCCCCCGCAGACCCTCCGTGATGCCCTTCCTGGCCGACCTGGTGTGTGACAATAATGACAGAGGCAGTGTGGAGGTTACGCAGAGGGTAGTGGGTGCCTGGAACTCGCTACCGGAGGAGGTGGTGGAAGCAGGGACGATAGGGACATTTAAGGGGCATCTTGACAAATATATGAATAGGATGGGAATAGAGGGATACGGACCCAGGAAGTGTAGAAGATTGTAGTTTAGTCGGGCAGCATGGTCGGCACGGGCTTGGAGGGCCGAAGGGCCTGTTCCTGTGCTGTACATTTCTTTGTTCTTTGTTTGTTTGACCCTCTGCTCCTTGTTTACCCCCTTACCCCCCCCTTTCTTTTCTCCCTCCATCGGTTTCAGCCGTGTTCTTTCAGTGGATTGGGGGGGGGGGGGGTTCCCCCTCCCCATCTCTCTCAGTGGGGGAAGGGGTCCCCCTCCATCCCTCTCGGTGGGGGGAGGGGGGGGTTCCCCCCCTCCATCTCTCTCGGTGGGGGGGGGATGTTCCCCCCTCTCCATCTTCCTCGGTGGGGTGGGGGTTCCCCCCTCTCCATCTCTCTCGGTGGGAGGTTATTCCCCCTCTCCATCTTTCTCGGTAGGGGGGGTTCCCCCCTCTCCATCCCTCTCAGTGGGGGGGGGGGTTTCCCCCTCTCCATCCCTCTCGGTAGGGGGGATCCCCCCTCTCCATCCCTCTCGGTGGGGAGGTGGCTCCCCCTCTCCATCTCTCTCGGTGGGGGGGGGGTTCCCCCCTCTCCATCCCTCTCGGTGGGGGTGGTGGTTCCCCCTCTCCATCTCTCTCGGTGGGGGTGGGGGTTCCCCCCTCTCCATCCCTCCTGGTGGGGGGGTTCCCCCCTCTCCATCTCACTCGGTGGGGGGGGGGGCTTCCCCCTCTCCATCCCTCTCGGTGGGGGGGGTCCCCCCTCTTGATCTCTCTCGGTGGAGGGGGGGGTCCCCCCTCTCCATCCCTCTCAGTGGGGGGGGGTTCCCCCCTCTCCATCTCTCTCGGTGTGGGGGGATTCCCCCTCTCCATCTCTCTCGGTGGGGTGGGGGTTTCCCCCTCTCCATATCTCTCGGTGGGGGGGGGGTTTCCCCCCTCTCCATCTCTCTCGGTGGGGGGTCCCCCCTCTCCATCACTCTCAGTGGGGGGGGTGTTACCCCCTCTCCATCTCTCTCATAGAACATTACAGCGCAGTACAGGCCCTTCGGCCCTCGATGTTGCGCCGACCTGTGAAACCACTCTAAAGCCCATCTACACTATTCCCTTATCGTCCATATGTCTATCCAATGACCATTTGAATGCCCTTAGTGTTGGCGAGTCCACTACTGTTGCAGGCAGGGCATTCCACGCCCTTACTACTCTCTGAGTAAAGAACGTACCTCTGACATCTGTCTTATATCTATCTCCCCTCAATTTAAAGCTATGTCCCCTCGTGCTAGACATCACCATCCGAGGAAAAAGACTCTCACTGTCCACCCTATCCAATCCTCTGATCATCTTGTATGCCTCAATTAAGTCACCTCTTAACCTTCTTCTCTCTATCGAAAACAGCCTCAAGTCCCTCAGCCTTTCCTCATAAGATCTTCCCTCCATACCAGGCAACATTCTGGTAAATCTCCTCTGCACCCTTTCCAATGCTTCCACATCCTTCCTATAATGCGGCGACCAGAACTGTATGCAATTCTCCAAATGCAGCCGCACCAGAGTTTTGTACAGCTGCAACATGACCTCATGGCTCCGAAACTCAATCCCCCTGCCAATAAAAGCTAACACACCGTACGCCTTCTTAACAACCCTCTCAACCTGAGTGGCAACTTTCAGGGATCTATGTATATGGACACCGAGATCTCTCTGCTCATCCACACTGCCAAGAATCTTACCATTAGCCCAGTACTCTGTCTTCCTGTTATTCCTTCCTAAATGAATCACCTCACACTTTTCTGCATTAAACTCTATTTGCCACCTCTCAGCCCAGCGCTGCAGCTTATCTATGTCCCTCTGTAACTTGTAACATCCTTCCGCACTGTCCACAACTCCACCGACTTTAGTGTCATCTGCAAATTTACTCACCCATCCTTCTACGCCCTCCTCCAGGACATTTATAAAAATGACAAACAGCAGTGGACCCAAAACAGATCCTTGTGGTACACCACTAGTAACTGGACTCCAGTCTGAACACTTCCCATCAACCACCACCCTTTGTCTTCTTCCAGCTAGCCAATTTCTGATCCAAACTGCTAAATCTCCCTGAATCCCATGCTTCCGTATTTTCTGCAGTAGCCTACCGTGGGGAACCTTGTCAAACGCTTTACTGAAATCCATATACACCACATAGAACATATACATAGAACATAGAACAATACAGCGCAGTACAGGCCCTTCGGCCCACGATGTTGCACCGAAACAAAAGCCATCTAACCTACACTATGCCATTATCATCCGTATGTTTATCCAATAAACTTTTAAATGCCCTCAATGTTGGCGAGTTCACTACTGTAGCAGGTAGGGCATTCCACGGCCTCACTACTCTTTGCGTAAAGAACCTACCTCTGACCTCTGTCCTATATCTATTACCCCTCAGTTTAAAGTTATGTCCCCTCGTGCCAGCCATATCCATCCGCGGGAGAAGGCTCTCACTGTCCACCCTATCCAACCCCCTGATCATTTTGTATGCCTCTATTAAGTCTCCTCTTAACCTTCTTCTCTCCAACGAAAACAACCTCAAGTCCATCAGCCTTTCCTCATAAGATTTTCCCTCCATACCAGGCAACATGCTGGTAAATCTCCTCTGCACCCGCTCCAAAGCCTCCACGTCCTTCCTATAATGCGGTGACCAGAACTGTACGCAATACTCCAAATGCGGCCGTACCAGAGTTCTGTACAGCTGCAACATGACCTCCCGACTCCGGAACTCAATCCCTCTACCAATAAAGGCCAACGCTCCATAGTACTTCTTCACAACCCTATCAACCTGGGTGGCAACTTTCAGGGATCTATGTACATGGTCACCTAGATCCCTCTGCTCATCCACACTTTCAAGAACTTTACCATTAGCCAAATATTCCGCATTCCTGTTATTCCTTCCAAAGTGAATCACCTCACACTTCTCAACATTAAACTCCATTTGCCACCTCTCAGCCCAGCTCTGCAGCTTATCTATATCCTTCTGTAACCTGCTACATCCTTCCACACTATCGACAACACCACCGACTTTAGTATCGTCTGCAAATTTACTCACCCACCCTTCTGCGCCTTCCTCTAGGTCATTGATAAAAATGACAAACAGCAACGGCCCCAGAACAGATCCTTGTGGTACTTCACTTGTGACTGTACTCCATTCTGAACATTTCCCATCAACCACCACCCTCTGTCTTCTTTCAGCTAGCCAATTTCTGATCCACATCTCTAAATCACCCTCAATCCCCAGCCTCCGTATTTTTTGCAATAGCCTACCGTGGGGAACCTTATCAAACGCTTTGCTGAAATCCATATACACCACATCAACTGCTCTACCCTCGTCTACCTGTTCAGTCACCTTCTCAAAGAACTCAATAAGGTTTGTGAGGCATGACCTACCCTTCACAAAGCCATGCTGACTATCCCTGATCATATTATTCCTATCTAGATGATTATAAATCTTGTCTCTTATAATCCCCTCCAAGACTTTACCCACTACAGACGTGAGGCTCACCGGTCTATAGTTGCCGGGGTTGTCTCTGCTCCCCTTTTTGAACAAAGGGACCACATTTGCTGTCCTCCAGTCCTCTGGCACTATTCCTGTAGCCAATGATGACATAAAAATCAAAGCCAAAGGTCCAGCAATCTCTTCCCTGGCCTCCCATAGAATCCTAGGATAAATCCCATCAGGTCCCGGGGACTTATCTATTTTCAGCCTGTCCAGAATTGCCAACACCTCTTCCCTACGTACCTCAATGCCATCTATTCTATTAGCCTGGGGCTCAGCATTCTCCTCCACAACATTATCTTTTTCCTGAGTGAATACTGACAAAAAATATTCATTTAGTATCTCGCCTATCTCTTCAGTCTCCACACACAACTTCCCATCCCTGTCCTTGACTGGTCCTACTCTTTCCCTAGTCATTCGCTTATTCCTGACATACCTATAGAAAGCTTTTGGGTTTTCCTTGATCCTTCCTGCCAAATTCTTCTCATGTCCCCTCCTTGCTCATCTTAGCTCTCTCTTTAGATCCTTCCTCGCTACCTTGTAACTATCCATCGCCCCAACCGAAACTTCACACTTCATCTTCACATAGGCCTCCTTCTTCCTCTTAACAAGAGATTCCACTTCCTTGGTAAACCACGGTTCCCTCGCTCGACGCCTTCCTCCCTGTCTGACCGGTACATACTTATCAAGAACACGCAGTAGCTGATCCTTGAACAAGCCCCACTTATCCAGTGTGCCCAACACTTGCAGCCTACTTCTCCACCTTATCCCCCCGAAGTCACGTCTAATGGCATCATAATTGCCCTTCCCCCAGCTATAACTCTTGCCCTGCGGTGTATACTTATCCCTTTCCATCATTAACGTAAACGTCACCGAATTATGGTCACTGTCCCCAAAGTGCTCTCCTACCTCCAAATCCAACACCTGGCCTGGTTCATTACCCAAAACCAAATCCAACGTGGCCTCGCCTCTTGTTGGCCTGTCAACATATTGTTTCAGGAAACCCTCCTGCACACACTGTACAAAAAACGACCCATCTATTGTACTCAAACTATATCTTTTCCAGTCAATATTTGGAAAGTTAAAGTCTCCCATAATAACTACCCTGTTACTTTCGCTCATATCCAGAATCATCTTCGCCATCCTTTCCTCTACATCCCTAGAACTATTAGGAGGCCTATAGAAAACTCCCAACAGGGTGACCTCTCCTTTCCTGTTTCTAACCTCAGCCCATACTACCTCGGAAGAAGAGTCCCCATCTAGCATCCTCTCCGCCACCGTAATACTGCTCTTGACTAGCAGCGCCACACCTCCCCCTCTTTTGCCTCCTTCTCTGAGCTTACTAAAACACCTAAACCCCGGAACCTGCAACAGCCATTCCTGTCCCTGCTCTATCCATGTCTCCGAAATGGCCACAACATCGAAGTCCCAGGTACCAACCCACGCTGCCAGTTCCCCTACCTTGTTTCGTATACTCCTGGCATTGAAGTAGACACACTTCAAACCACCTACCTGAACACTGGCCCCCTCCTGCGACGTCAAATCTGTGCTCCTGACCTCTATACTCTCATTCTCCCTTACCCTAAAACTACAATCCAGGTCCCCTCCACATCAACTGCTTTACCCTCATCCACCTGTTTCTCACCTTCTCAAAGAACTCTATATGGTTTGTGAGGCACAACCGACCCTTCACGAAACCGTGTTGACTATGTCTAATCAAATTATTCCTTTCCAGATGATTATACACCCTATCTCTTAAAAACCTTTCCAAGATTTTGCCCACAGCAGAAGTTAGACTCACTGGTCTATATTTACCGGGGTTGTCTCTACTCTCCTTCTTGAACAAGGGGACAACATTTGCTATCCTCCAGTCTTCTGGCACTATTCCTGTTGACAAAGATGACTTAAAGATCAAAGCCAAAGGCTCTGTAATCTCCTCCCTAGCTTCCCAGAGAATCCTAGGATAAATCGTATCCGGCCCAGGGGACTTATCAATTTTCACCCTTTCCAGAATAATTAACACCTCCTCCTTATGAACCTCAAGCCCTTCTAGTCTAGTAGCCTGAATCTCAGTATTCTCCTCGTCAACATTGTCTTTTTGCTGTGTGAATAGTGATGAAAAGTATTCATATAGCACCTCGCCTATCTCCTCGGACTCCAAGCACAACTTCCCACTACTGTCCTTGACTGGCCCCACTCTTACCCTAGTCATTCTTTTATTCCTGACATATCTATAGAAAGCTTTAGGGTTATCCTTGATCCTACATTCTAAAGTCTTCTCATGTCCCCTCCTGGCTCTTCTTAGCTCTCTCTTTAGGTCCTTCCTAGCTAACTTGTAACTCTCGAGCGCCCCAACTGAACCTTCATGTCTCATCTTTACATAAGCCTCCTTCCTTCTTCCTCTAGACAAGTGTTTCAACTGCCTTAGTAAACCACGGTTCCCTTGCTCGACCACTTCCTCCCTGCCTGACAGGTACATACTTATCAAGGACACGCAGTAGCTGTTCCTTGAACAAGCTCCACATTTCCATTGTGCCCATCCCCTGCAGTTTTCCTCTCCGTCTCGGTGGGGGTGGGGGGAAGGGGCCCCCTCTCCATCTCTCTCGGTGGGTGGGGGGGTTCCCGCCTCTCCATCTCCCTCGGTGGGGGGGTCCCCCCTCTCCATCTCTCTCGGTGGGGGAGTCCCCCCTCTCCATCTCTCTCATTGGGGGGTCCCCCCTCTACATCTCTCTCGTTGGGGTGGGTCCACCCTCTCCATCTCTCTCGGTGGGGGCAGGGTTCCCCCTCTCCATCTCTCTCGGTGGAGGGGGGGACCCCCCTCCATCTCTCTCGGCGGGGGGGTCCACCCTCTCCATTTCTCTCGGTGGAGGGGGAGTTCCCCCCTCTCCATCTCTCTCGGTGGGTGGGGGGTTCCCGCCTCTCTATCTCTCTCGGTGGGTGGGGGGTTCCCGCCTCTCTATCTCTCTCGGTGGGGGGGTCCCACCTCTCCATCTCTCTCGCTGGGGGAGTCCCCCCTCTCCATCTCTCTCGGTGGGGGGGGACCCCGTCTCCATCTCTCTCGGCAGGGGGGGGGGGTCCACCCTCTCCATCTCTCTCGGTGGAGGGGGAGTTCTCCCCTCTCCATCTCTCTCGGTGGGGGCAGGGTTCCCCCCTCTCCATCTCTCTTGGTGGGGGGGACCCCCTCTCCATCTCTCTCGGCGGGGGGGGGCGGGGTCCTCCCTCTCCATCTCTCTCGGTGGAGGGGGAGTTCCCCCCTCTCCATCTCTCCCGGTGTGGGGGGGCGTGGTTCCACCCTCTCCATCTCTCGGTGGGGGGGGGGTTCCCCCTTCTCCATCACGCTTTGTGGGGGGGTCTCCTTCTCCATCTCTCTCGGTGGGAGGGGGGTTCCACCCACTCCATCTCTCTCTGTGGGGGGTGGTCCCCCTTCTCCATCTCTCTCGGTGGGGGGGTTCCCCTTCTCCATCTCTCTCGGCGGGGGGTGTCCACCCTCTCCATTTCTCTCGGTGGAGGGGGAGTTCCCCCCTCTCCATCTCTCTCGGTGGGTGGGGGGTTCCCGCCTCTCTATCTCTCTCGGTGGGGGGGGTCCCCCCTCTCCATCTCTCTCGCTGGGGGAGTCCCCCCTCTCCATCTCTCTCGGTGGGGGGAACCCGTCTCCATCTCTCTCGGCAGGGGGGGGGGGTCCACCCTCTCCATCTCTCTCGGTGGAGGGGGAGTTCTCCCCTCTCCATCTCTCTCGGTGGAGGGGGAGTTCTCCCCTCTCCATCTCTCTCGGTGGGGGCAGGGTTCCCCCCTCTCCATCTCTCTTGGTGGGGGGGACCCCCTCTCCATCTCTCTCGGCGGGGGGGGCGGGGTCCTCCCTCTCCATCTCTCTCGGTGGAGGGGGAGTTCCCCCCTCTCCATCTCTCCCGGTGGGGGGGGGGGGCGTGGTTCCACCCTCTCCATCTCTCTCTCGGTGGGGGGGGGGGGGTTCCCCCTTCTCCATCACGCTTTGTGGGGGGTCTCCTTCTCCATCTCTCTCGGTGGGAGGGGGGTTCCACCCACTCCATCTCTCTCTGTGGGGGGGGGTCCCCCTTCTCCATCTCTCTCGGTGGGGGGGTTCCCCTTCTCCATCTCTCTCGGTGGGGGCGGGGGGAGGGTGTTCTCCCCTCTCCATCTCTCTCGGTCTCTGCGTCTCTCTGTCTCTCTCTGGGACTCTGCCAAAACAAAATCCACAATCAGCAGTCGGCCATTTTCTTTCAGTTCACCGGAGCCATTTTATGTCAGTTCACAATGGCCATTGTATGTCAGTTCACGGTGGCCATTTTATGTCGGTTCACGGGAGCCATTTTCTGTCAGTTCACAATAGCCATTTTATGTCAGTTAACAATGGACAGTTCATGTCAGTTCACGGGGGCCTTTTTATGTCAGGTCGCAATGGCCATTTTATATCAGTTCACGGTGGCCATTTTATGTCAGTTCACAATGGCCATTTTATGTCAGTTCACAACGGCCATTTTATGTCAGTTCACGGTGGCCATTGTATATCAGTTCACAATGGCCATTTTATGTCAGTTCACAATGGCCATTTTCTGTCAGTTCACGGTGGCCATTGTATGTCAGTTCAGAATGGCCATTTTATGTCAATTTGCAATGGACAGTTTATGTCGGTTCACGGGGGCCATTTTATCTCAATCCACGGTGGCCATTTTATGTCAGCTCACGGTGGCCATTTTATGTCAGTTCACAGTGGCCATTTTATGTCAGTTCACAATGGCCATTTTATGTCAGTTCACGGGGGCCATTTTATGTCAGGTCGCAATGGCCATTTTATGTCAGTTCACAATGGACAGTTTATGTCAGTTCACGGGGGCCATTTTATGTCAGGTCGCAATAACCATTGTATGTCAGTTCAGAATGGACAGTTTATGTCAGTTCACGGGGGCCTTTTTATGTCAGGTCGCAATGGCCATTGTATGTCAGTTCACAATGTACAGTTTATGTCAGTTCACGGGGGCCTTTTTATGTCAGGTCGCAATGGCCATTTTATGTCAGTTCACGGTAGCCATTTTATGTCAGGTCGCAATGGCCATTTTATGTCAGTTCACGGGGGCCATTTTATGTCAGTTCACATTGTCCATTTTATGTCAGTTCACGGGGGCCATTGTATGTCAGTTCACAATGGCCATTTTATGTCAGTTCACGGGGTCCATTTTATGTCAGTTCACAATGGCCATTTTATGTCAGTTCACGGGGGCCATTGTATGTCAGTTCACAATGGCCATTTTATGTCAGTTCACAATGGCCATTTTATGTCAGTTCACAATGGCCATTTTATGTCAGTTCACAATGGCCATTTTATGTCAGATCACGGTGGCCATTGCAGGTCAGTTCACAATGGCCATTTTATGTCAGTTCACAATGGCCATTTTATGTCAGTCCATGGTGGCCATTGTATGTCAGTTCACATTGGCCATTGTATGCCAGTTCACAATGGCCATTTTATGTCAGTTTGCAATAGCCATTTTTTCTAAGTTGACGGTGGCCATTTTTTGTCAGTTCCCAATGGCCATTTTATCTCAATTGCGGTGGCCAGTTCATGTTTGGTTCACGGGGGCCATGTTATGTCAGTTCACAGTGGCCATTTTATGTCAGTTCACGGGGTCCATTTTGTGTCAGTTCTCAATGGCCATTTTATGTCAGTTCACAATGGCCATTTTATGTCAGTTCACAATGGACAGTTTATGTCAGTTCACGGGGGCCCTTTTATGTCAGTTCACAATGGCCATTGTATGTCAGTTCACAATGGCCATTTTATGTCAGTTTGCAATGGCCATTTTTTCTCAGTTGACGGTGGCCATTTTGTGGCAGTTCACGGTGGCCAATGTATGTGAGTTCACAATGGCCATTTTATGTCAGTTTGCAATGGCCATTTTATCTCAGTTGCGGTGACCAGTTCATGTTGGTTCACGGGGGCCATGTTATGTCAGTTCACGGTGGCCATTTTATGTCAGTTCACGGGGGCCATTTTATGTCAGTTCATGGTGGCTATTGTATGTCAGTACACAATTGTCATTTTATGTCAGTTCACGGTGGCCATTTTATCTCAGATCACAGTGGCCATTTTATGTCAGTTCACGGGGGCCATTTTATTCAGTCGATGGGGGCCATTTTATGTCAGTACATGGTGGCCATTTTATGTCAGTTCACGGTGGCCATTGTATGTCAGTTCACGGAGGCCATTTTATGTCAGGCCATGGTGGCTATTTTATGTCAGTTCACGGGGTCCATTTTATGTCAGTTCACAATGGCCATTTTATGTCAGTTCACAATGGCCATTTTATGTCAGTTCATGGTGGCCGTTGTATGTCAGTTCACAATGGCCATTTTATGTCAGTTTGCAATGACCATTTTTTCTCAGTTGACGGTGGCCATTTTGTGTCAGTTCATGGCGTCCATTGTATGTCAGTTCACAATGGACAGTTTATGAAAGTTCACGGGAGCCATTGTATGTCAGTTCACAATGGCCATTGTATGTCAGTCCTCAATGGCCATTTTATGTCAGTTCACGGGGGCCTTTTTATGTCAGGTCGCAATGGCCATTTTATGTCAGTTCACGGGGGCCATTTTATGTCAGTTCACATTGGCCATTTTATGTCAGTTCACCGGGGCCATTGTATGTCAGTTCACAATGGCCATTTTATGTCAGTTCACGGGGTCCATTTTATGTCAGTTCACAATGGCCATTTTATGTCAGTTCACAATGGCCATTTTATGTCAGTTCATGGTGGCCATTGTATGTCAGTTCACAATGGCCATTTTATGTCAGTTTGTAATGACCATTTTTTCTCAGTTGTCGGTGGCCATTTTGTGTCAGTTCATGGTGTCCATTGTATGTCATTTCACAATGGCCACTTTATGTCAGTTTGCAATGGCCATTTTATCTCAGTTTGGGTTGCCAGTTCATGTTTGGTTCACGGGGGCCATGTTACGTCAGTTCACAGTGGCCATTTTATGTCAGTTCACGGGGTCCATTTTATGTCAGTTCACAATGGCCATTTTATGTCAGTTCACAATGGCCATTTTATGTCAGTTCACAATGGACAGTTTATGTCAGTTCACGGGGGCCCTTTTATGTCAGTTCACAATGGCCATTGTTTGTCAGTTCACAATGGCCATTTTATGTCAGTTTGCAATGGCCATTTTTTCTCAGTTGACGGTGGCCATTTTGTGTCAGTTCACGGTGGCCATTGTATGTGAGTTCACAATGGCCATTTTATGTCAGTTTGCAATGGCCATTTTATCTCAGTTGCGGTGGCCAGTTCATGTTGGTTCACGGGGGCCATGTTATGTCAGTTCACAGTGGCCATTTTATGTCAGTTCACGGTGGCCATTTTATGTCAGATCACGGTGGCCATTGTATGTCAGTTCATGGCGTCCATTGTATGTCAGTTCACAATGGACAGTTTATGTCAGTTCACAATGGACAGTTTATGTCAGTTCACGGGGGCCATTGTATGTCAGTTCACAATGGCCATGTTATGTCAGTTCACAGTGGCCATTTTATGTCAGTTCACAGTGGCCATTTTATGTCAATTCACGGTAGCCATTGTATATCAGTTCACAATGGCCATTTTATGTCAGTTCATGGTGGCCATTGTATGTCGGTTCACAATGGCCATTTTATGTCAGTTCACGGGGTCCATTTAATGTCAGTTCACGGTGGCCATTTTATGTCAGTTCACAATGGCCATTTTATGTCAGTTCACAGTGGCCATTTTATGTCAATTCACGGTAGCCATTGTATATCAGTTCACAATGGTCATTTTATGTCAGTTCATGGTGGGCATTGTATGTCAGTTCACAATGGCCATTTTATGTCAGTTCACGGGGTCCATTTTATGTCAGTTCACGGTGGCCATTTTATGTCAGTTCACAATGTCCATTTTATGTCAGTTCACGGTGGCCATTGTATGTCAGTTCACAATAGTCATTTTATGTCTGTTCACAATGCCCATTTTATGTCTGTTCACAATGGCCATTTTATGTCAGTTCATGGTACCCATTGTATGTCAGTTCACCATGGCCATTGTATGTCAGTTCACAATGGCCATTTTACGTCAGGTTGCAAAGGCCATTGTATGTCAGATCACAATGGCCATTTTATGTCAGTTTGCAATGGCCATTTAATCTCAGTTGCGGTGGCCAGTTCATGTTGGTTCACGGGGGCCATTTTATGTCAGTTCACGGTGGCCATTTTATGTCAGTTCACGGGGGCCATTTTATGTCAGTTCATGGTGGCCATTTTATCTCAGTTCACAGTGGCCATTTTATGTCAGTTCACGGGGGGCATTTTATTCAGTCGAAGGGGCCATTTAATGTCAGTACACGGTGGCCATTTTATGTCAGTTCATGGTGGTCATTTTATGTCGTTTGAAGGTAACCATTTTATTTCAGCTCGCAATGGCCATTTTATGTCAGTTCACGGTGGCCATTGTATGTCAGTTCACGGAGGCCATTTTATGTCAGGTCACGGCGGCTATTTTATGTGAGCTCACGGCAGCCATTTTATGTTCATTTACGGTGGCCATTTTATGTCAGTTCACGGCAGCCATTTTATGTCAGTACACGGTGGTCATTCAATGTCGGTTGAAGGGGTCCATTGTATGTCAGTTCACGGTGGCCATTTTAAGTCAGTTCACGGTGGCCATTTTAAGTCAGTTCACGGTGGCCATTTTATGTCAGTTCACGTTGGCCATTTTATGTCAGTTCACGGCAGCCATTTTATGTCAGTTCACGGTGGCCATTATATGTCAGTTCACGGTGGCCATTTTACGTCAGTTCACGGCAGGCTTTTTATGTCAGAACACGGCAACCATTTCTGGCAATTTTCAGCCATCCCACAGCCAGCACTGCCAGTGCTCACCCACACAGCCAGCACTGTCAGCGCTCCCCTACACAGCCAGCACTGTCAGTGCTCCCACCACACAGCCAGCACTGTCAGTGCTCCGCCCACATAGCCAGCACTATCAATGCTCCCACCACACAGCCAGCACTGTCAGTGCTCCCACCACACAGCCAGCACTGTCAGTGCTCAGCCCACACAGCCAGGACTGTCAGTGCTCCCACCACACAGCCAGCACTGTCAGTGCTCCCCCACACAGCCAGCACTGTCAGTGCTCACCCCACACAGCCAGGACTGTCAGTGCTCCCACCACACAGCCAGCACTGTCAGTGCTCCCACCACACAGCCAGCACTGTCAGTGCTCCCACCACACAGCCAGCACCGTCAGTGCTCCCACCACACAGCCAGCACTGTCAGTGCTCCCCAAACAGCCAGCACTGTCAGTGCTCTCCCCACACAGCCAGCACTGTCAGTGCTCCCCCACACAGCCAGCACTGTCAGTGCCCCCCCACACAGCCAGCACTGTCAGTGCTCCCCACACAGCCAGCACTGTCAGTGCTCCCCCCACACAGCCAGCACTGTCAGTGCTCCCCCCAAAGAGCCAGCACTGTCAGTGCTCCCCCACACAGCCAGCACTGTCAGTGCTCCCCCCACACAGCCAGCACTGTCAGTGCTACCCCCACACAGTCAGCACTGTCAATGCTCCCCCACACAGCCAGCACTGTCAGTGCTCCCACCACACAGCCAGCACTGTCAGTGCTCCCACCACACAGCCAGCACTGTCAGTGCTCCACCCTCACAGCCAGCTCTGTCAGTGCTCCCACAACACAGCCAGCACTGTCAGTGATCCCGCACACAGCCAGCGCTATCAGTGCTCCCCTCACACAGCCAGCACTGCCAGTGCTCCCACCGCACAGCCAGCACTGCCAGTGCTCCCACCACACAGCCAGCACTGTTAGTGCTCCCCCACACAGCCAGCACTGTCAGTGCTCCCACCGCACAGCCAGCACTGCCAGTGCTCCCACAACACAGCCAGCACTGTCAGTGCTCCCCATACACAGCCAGCACTGTCTGTGCTCCCCACACAGCCAGCACTGTCTGTGCTCCCCCACAGAGCCAGCACTGTCAGTGTTCCACCCTCACAGCCAGCACTGTCAGTGCTCCCACCACACAGCCAGCACTGTCAGTGCTCCCACCACACTGCCAGCACTGTCAGTGCTCCCACCACACAGCCAGACTGTCAGTGCTCCCCCCAGACAGCCAGCACTGTCAGTGCTCCCCACACAGCCAGCATTGTCAGTGCTCCCCCACACAGCCAGCACTGTCAGTGCTCCCCCACACAGCCAGCACTGTCAGTGCTCCCTCACCACACAGCCAGCAATGCCAGTGCTCCCACCACACAGCCAGCACTGTCAGTGCTCCCACCACACAGCCAGCAATGCCAGTGCTCCCACCACACAGCCAGCACTGTCAGTGCTCCCACCACACAGCCAGCACTGACAGTGCTCCACCACAGAGCCAACACTGTCAGTCCTCCCACCACACAGCCAGCACTGTCAGTGCTCCCCCCACGCAGCCAGCACTGTCAGTGCTCCCACCACACAGCCAGCACTGTCAGTGCTCCCACCACACAGCCAGCAATGCCAGTGCTCCCACAACACAGCCAGCACTGTCAGTGCTCCCACCCCACAGAGCCAACACTGTCAGTGCTCCCCTCACACAGCTAGCACTGTCAGTGCTCCCCAAACAGCCAGCACTGTCAGTGACCCCCCACATAGCCAGCACTGTCAGTGCTCTCACCCCACACAGCCAGCACTGTCAGTGCTCCACCCTCACAGCCAACACTGTCAGTGCTCTCCCACACAGCCAGCACTGTCAGTGCTCCCACCACACAGCCAGCACTGTCAGTGCTCCCCCACAAAGCCAGCACTATCAGTGCTCCCACCACACAGCGAGCACTGTCAGTGCTCCCCACACAGCCAGCACTGTCAGTGCTCCCCTACACAGCCAGCACTGTCAGTGCTTCCACCCAACACAGCAAGCACTGTCAGTGCACCCCCACACAGCCAGCACTGCCAGTGCTCCCACCACACAGCCAGCACTGTCAGTGCTCGCCCACACAGCCAGCACTGACAGGGCTCCCCCCACACAGCCAGCACTGTCAGTGCTCCCCCCACACAGCCAGCACTGTCAGTGCTCCCCCCACAGAGCCAGCACTGTCCGTGCTCCCACTAGATAGCCTGCACTGTCAGTGCTCCCACCACACAGCCAGCACTGCCAGTGCTCCCACCACACAGCCAGCACTGTCAGTGCTCCCCCCACACAGCCAGCACTGTCAGTGCTCCCACCATACAGACGGCACTGTCAGTGCTCCCACACACACAGCCAGCACTGTCAGTGCTCCCACCACAAAGCCAGCACTGTCAGTGCTCTCCCCACACTTCCAGCACTGTTAGTGCTCCCACCACACAGCCAGCACTGTCAGTGCTCCCACCATACAGACGGCACTGTCAGTGCTCCCACACACACAGCCAGCACTGTCAGTGCTCCCACCACACAGCCTGCACTGTCAGTGCTCTCCCCACACAGCCAGCACTGTCAGTGCTCCCCACACAGCCAGCACCGTCAGTGCTCCCCCCACACAGCCAGCACTGTCAGTGCTCCTACCGCACCCAGCCAGCACTGTCAGTGCTCCCCCACACAGCCAGCAATGCCAGTGCTCTCCCACACAGCCAGCACTGTCAGTGCTCCCCCCACATAGGCAGCACTGTCAGTGCTCCCCCCACATAGGCAGCACTGTCAGTGCTCCCCACACAGCCAGCACTGTCAGTGCTCCCCCCACACAGCCAGCACTGTCAGTGCTCCCCACACAGCCAGCACTGCCAGTGCTCTCCCACACAGCCAGCACTGTCAGTGCTCCTAACCCACACAGCCAGCACTGTCAGTGCTCCTAACCCACACAGCCAGCACTGTCAGTGCTCCCCACACAGCCAGCACTGTCAGTGCTCCCCCCACACAGCCAGCACTGTCAGTGCTCCCCACACAGCCAGCACTGTCCGTGCTCCCACCACACAGCCAGCAAGGTCAGTGCTCCCCCCACACAGCCAGCACTGTCAGTGCTCCACCCACAAAGCCAGCACTATCAGTGCTCCCCCCACACAGCCAGCACTGTCAGTGCTCCCACCACAAAGCCAGCACTGTCAGTGCTCCCACCACACAGCCAGCACTGTCAGTGATCCCACCACACAGCCAGCACTGTCAGTGCTCCCCCACACAGCCCCCACTGTCAGTGCTCCCACCCCACACAGCCAGCACTGTCAGAGCTCCCGCCACACAGCCAGAACAGTCAGTGCTCCCCCACACAGCCAGCACTGTCAGTGCTCCCCCACATAGCCAGCAATGTCAGTGCTCCCACCACACAGCCAGCACTGTCAGTGCTCCCCCCACACAGCCAGCACTGTCAGTGCTCCCACCACACAGCCAGCACTGTCAGTGCTCCCCCACACAGCCAGCACTGTCAGTGCTCTCCCCACACAGCCAGCACTGTCAGTGCTCCCCACACACAGCCAGAACTGTCAGTGCTCCCACCACACAGCCAGCACTGCCTGTGCTCCCCCCACACAGCCAGCACTGTCAGTGCTCCCCCACACAGCCAGCACTGTCGGTGCTCCCCCCCCATACAGCCAACACTGTCAGTGCTCTCCCCACACAGCCAGCACTGTCAGTGCTCCCACCACACAGCCAGCACTGTCAGTCCTCCCCCCACACTGCCAGCACTGGCAGTGCTCCCCCACACAGCCAGCGATGTCAGTGCTCCCCACAGAGCCAGCAGTGTCAGTGCTCCCCCACACAGCCAGCACTGTCAGTGCTCCCACCACACAACCAGCACTGTCAGTGCTCCCACCACACAGCCAGCACTGTCAGTGCACCCCCACACAGCCAGCACTGTCAGTGCTCCCACCACACAGCCAGCACTGTCAGTGCTCCCCCCACACAGCCAGCACTGTCAGTGCTCCCCCCACACAGCCAGCACTGTCAGTGCTCCCCCCATACATCCAGCACTGTCAGTGCTCCCCCACACAGCCAGCACTGTCAGTGCTGCCACCACACAGCCAGCACTGTCAGCCCTCCCCCACACAGCCAGCACTGTCAATGCTCCCCCACACAGCCAGCACTGTCAGCGCTCCCCTACACAGCCAGCACTGTCAGTGCTCTCACCACACAGCCAGCACTGTCAGTGCTCCCACCACAAAGCCAGCACTGTCAGTGCTCCCACCACACAGCCAGCACCGTCAGTGCTCCCACCACACAGCCAGCACTGTCAGTGCTCCCACCACACAGCCAGCACTGTCTGTGCTCCCACCACACAGCCAGCACTGTCAGTGCTCCCCACACAGCCAGCACCATCAGTGCTCCCACCACACAGCCAGCAATGTCAGTGCTCCCCCCACACAGCCAGCACTGTCAGTGCTCCCCACGCAGCCAGCACTGTCAGTGCTCGGCCCACACAGCCAGCACTGTCAGTGCTCCCCCCAAAGAGCCAGCACTGTCAGTGCTCCCCCCACACAACCAGCAC